>NW_020172162.1:3493008-3494990 GCF_003031525.2 Neophocaena asiaeorientalis asiaeorientalis
CTGAGCCTGCGCGTCCGGGGCCTGTGCCCCCCAACGGGAGAGGCCACAAAAGTGAGAGGCCCGCGTACTGCCAAAAAAAAAAAATATATATATACATATATATATGTTTTTAATCACCTGAAAACACCCTTTAGAGTCTAAAATGGGTATGACCATTATTCTGATTCCCCTGCAATGTAACAGTTACTCTCCTCAGTCTAGCTTGCTTTATATTTTTAGTATAAAATACATATTGAATTTTGGCAAGTTTGAGTAAATATCAATAATATAGCTTTCCAGGATAGCTTGCATCATTATGGCCTAGAACTTAAGGCAATTAAGTGTGTCTTCCTTTTCCTGTAATTTTATATGAAGAACACATTTCCCACAACATACAGTTCTCATAGTAAGCACTATAGGCCTGTAGTAAGCACTAGACTGTGAAAACAGAATAGTCCATCAGCCTCCTAAGAGGATGCTCAGTGTCTCCTTAGACCTATTTTCATTGAAGCCTCCAAGAATGACATTACTGTATTGTGCTCCATGATTGTGGCTATCATTTCATCACCAGAAATTATAGCACTGGCTTCTGTTTCCAGCACTTTGGTGGGTTAGATGCTGCAAAGGTTAGTTTTACGTGTCAACTTGGCTAGGCTATGGTGCCCAGTGTTTGGTCAAACACTAGTCTAGGTATTGCTATGAAAGTATTTCATAGCAGTGTGGTTAAAGTAGATTTTTAAGTAAAGCAGTTTACTCTCCGTGATGTAGGTGAGCCTCATCCACTCAGCTGAAGGCCTTAAGAGAAAAGACAGGTGCCCTGAAGATGAAGGAATTCTGCATCCAGACCTGCCTTTGGACTCAAAACTGTAACATCAGCTCTTGCTGGAAAATCCAGCCTATCAGTCAGCCCTGTGGATTTTAGATTTGCCAGCCCCCACAATCTCATGGGCCAATACTTAGAGTCTCTCTATAGATATAGATACATAATTTATATTGTAATATAATATAATCTCTTTCTTTGGAGCATCCTGATACAGATACCCTGAATGACAATCTCAGCTAAGATAGCTAAAACTCTTGATAAAATATTTTTAAATGTCTTTTAAAATATATCACTGAGCTTGCACAAAAGGGAGGGATTTTTCAGATCCCCAAAAGTAAGTGAAAGCAGAAACCCTGGTAATTAAGCAAGTTCCAAAGCCAGCTTTCACCCTGAAAGTTTCTGTCAGACTCTGGAGACCCTGAATCTCAACTCTGAGATGAAGCTCAGGGATTGCCCAAAGTGGGGAACCTGCTAGGAGAATCCTTACATAAAGCTGAAAACACAAAGGGCTACATCCTCAGTGTAAAGACAAATTTAAAAAAAATAAACCCTGTCCCAAAGAGGGGTGTTATTTCAAGGACATTTTCCTATCTTAATGTTGATGCCGGGAGGACAGAAAGAAAGAAAAAAACTTCCCTAAGAATTTGGAAGCACAACTAGGTCCATCACAGGAGGGCTTTCTACCTGAATTCATACCACATATGTGGCTCCCCCAAATTTTAAACCATAAAATAGAGTATTTCAATATAAAAGGATCCCAAGTTGGTAGTACAACCAAGTAACTCAACCAGAAAGAGCAAGTGCAGATCTTCCCTGCACAAATTCATTTCCAACTTTGGCCTTAAAGAATCCCCAGAGATAAAGTGCCAAGACAAATGAGAAGATCACAGAAGAAAAATGTCATAAAACCTAGGAAGAAACATGGTACCATGAAGTGAAGACCAGAAGAAGCAAGCAGCAGACATCAAAAGTGGTCTTGCGGGCTTCCCTGGTGGGGCAGTGATTGAGAGTCCGCCTGCCGATGCAGGTGACACGGGTTCGTGCCCTGGTCCAGGAAGATCCCACATGCCACGGAGAGGCTGGGCCCGTGAGCCATGGCCACTGAGCCTGCGCGTCCAGAGCCTGTGCTCCGCAACGGGAGAGGCCACAGCAGTCAGAGGCCCGTGTACTGCAAAAAAAA
>NW_020172162.1:3495433-3558723 GCF_003031525.2 Neophocaena asiaeorientalis asiaeorientalis
ACAAAAAAAAAAAAAAAAAAAAAAAAGTGGTCTTGCAAAGACATCAAATATTGACATTAGTGACCAAATACCAATTTTATATGATTAATAAAATAAAAGGGGAGCTTGAAAATATTAGCAAGGAACAGGAGACTGTAAGGGATATCCAAGCAGATCTGATAGGGAACCAAACAGTACTTCAGGAAATGAAACAAAATAATTTTTTAAATGGAGGAGAGGGGCTTAAACAGCTGTTTAGACCCAATGAAAAAGAGAATCAGTGAACTAGAAAATATATTTAAACATTTTCCAAAATACAATCCAGAAGACAAAGAGACAAAAAACATAAAAGAGATGTTAAGAGTTTTATAACTCCTAATCAGAGTTCATGAAGGAACTAATAGAGTAGGGCGAATGCGCTTTCCAAAGAGATAAAGTGATAATAATAGAGGAGGATTTTCCAGTATTGTTAAAGACCACAGTGCTCAGATTCAGGAAGCCAAGTGAATCCCAAGCATGATAAATAAAAGAAATCTACATATAGAACTATGATTGTAAAAATGTAGAACTCCAAAAAAGAGGGAAAACATTAAAGGTAGACAGGAAAGACAGAGCATCTGTAAATGTGTAGCCTTAGACCTAATACTGACTTTTCAACAAAAAACAACTGGAGCTGGGACTTCCCTGGTGGTCCAGTGGTAAAGAATCCGCCTTCCAATGCAGGACATGGGTTCGATTGCTGGTCAGGGAACTAAGATACCACATGCCGTGGGGCAACTAACACCATGTGCCACAACTACTGAGCTTGCGCGCCTCCACTAGACAGCCTGAATGCCGCAAACTACAGAGCCACACGCTCTGGAACCCGCGTGCCACAACTACAGAGCCCACATGCCCTGGAGCCTGCATGCCACAACTAGAGAAGAGAAAAACCTGCAGGCCATAACTAGAGAGAAGCCTGTGTGCCACAACAAAAGATCCTGCATGCCTCAACGAAGGTCTCATGTGCCGCAACAAGACCTGATGCAGCCAAAAATAAATAAATCTTTTTTTTTTTTAAAAGCAACAACAGGGCTTTCCTGGTGGTGCAGTGGTTGAGAGTCCACCTGCTGATGCAGGGGACACGGGTTCGTGCCCCGGTCCGGGAAGATACCAGATGCCACGGAGCGGCTGGGCCCATGAGCCATGGCCGCTGAGCCTGCGCGTCCAGAGCCTGTGCTCCGCAACGGGAGAGGCCACAACAGTGAGAGGCCCGCATATCGCAAAAAAAAAAAAAAAAAAAAGCAACAACAGGAGTGCGCGCACACACACACAAAGACAGTAGAATCATATCATCAATGTGCTGAGAGAAAATAACTATGAATCAAGCATTATATCCCCATGAAATATCTTCCGAGGATGAGTGTAAAATATACTTTCAGTCAACCAAAAATTGAGAGACTTTAATACTTGGGAGACCCTCACCAAAGAAAAGTACAAAGGATGTACTTCAGAAAGAAGGAAATAATCAGAAAAGATATAGGTAAATATGTGGGTAGATCTAAATAAATTTGATTGTATTAACAATAATATCTAATCTGTGGCGGGGGGAAGGATTAAGCTAGAACTGGATTCCAGAACTAGAAAAGGATATGTTGAAAAAATTTCTAAGGTCCTCATATTGTTTCGGAGGAGGAAAGATGTTGATTAACCTTTTTAAGTGAAAACATTAAAACAGCGAGGCAACCCCTAAAAGAATAAACACACAAAGAATATAACTTCCAAACAAAAAATTCTCAGTGCAAAATAAGCAAAAAAGGAGCAAAAAATAGAAATATAAAGCACCAAAAAGATGGCAGTAATAAATCCAAGTACATATATCAATATTTATAATAATGTAAATGTACGAATATAAATGTCCAGTTAAATGCTGAGGATTATCAAAATGAATTTTTTTAAAAAAACAATTATAAACCGGTTTACAAGAGATTCTTAAAACAAAGTTATAGAAAGGTTGAAAGTCAAAGGATGGAAAACCAAATATTAACAGAAGAAAGCTAGTGTGGCAAAATTAATATCAGAGAAAATAGATTATGGCCAAAGCATTACTAGAAATGAAAACAGTTCCTACCTAATTCACCAAGATATGTCAAGGGACTTCCCTGGTGGTCCAGTGGTTAAGACTCCATTTCCTGATTGGAGAACTAAGATCTCACTTGCTGTGTGGTAAGGCCAAAAAAAAAAAGAAGAAGAAAATATGTCAAGTCTACACTCATATGCACCCACAATCATATACTTCATTTTAGCATCAGAGAAAATGCAAAGTTACTGCCATTACCACTGCTATTCAATATTGTATTCAAAGTCCTAACCTGTATAAGTATGACAAAAGTGGAAAATACGTTAAAGCTTTAGGGATTAAAAAAGAAAGATAAAAAAACTGTCATATTTACACATAATATTATTGGCCACATAGAAAACTCAAAGAAAACTATAGGTTAAAATTATTAGAATTAATAAGAGACGTTTTGAATCAGTATATGCTTTCATACAGCAAAACTATAAGAAAATATAATTGTAAAAGAATGCCATTATATAGCAAAAATATAATAAATCTAGGTATAAATCTAACAAAAGTCACGTACCTCATTTACATAGAAAAATTATATCTTATTGAAAAAAACATTAAAGAAGACTTAAATAAATAAATACCAAGTTGTTAGTAGGAAGCTTCAACACATGAAGATGTCAATTCTCCCCATATTGATTAAATCCAATTCTGATGAAAATCCCGGAAATATTTTTTTGTGGAACTTGACAAACTAATTCTGAAATTAAAATGGAAGAACAAAGGGCCAAATATAGCCAAGTATTCCTAAGAAAAAGTACAAGGTAAGAAGAATTGCCCTCTCAGTTATCAAGACTTAGCATATAAGTTATAGTAAGTAAGAGAATGGGCTGCTGGCAAAGGGCTAGACAAAGGGGCCAAAGGAATATGATAGGGAACCTGGAAATAAATCAAGGCATATGTAGTGACTTGCTTTTATAATATAGTAGGCACTAGAGATAAACAGAGAAAAGGTTCAATCAATGGTACCAAGAAAATTTATTAAACAACTGTGAAAAAAAGAAAACCCAAATTGGATCCCTACCTTACCCCATACACAAAAACTCATTCCAGTTGGATTAAAGACTTAGATGTGGAAAGGTGAAACTATAAAAGTTTTGGAAAACGATTTAGGAGAACACCATTACAACCTTGCAATAGGGAAATTCTAGCATATGTGTACAGGAGGCATGCACAAGAGAATGTCCACTCCTAGTAGTGAGGAGCAATCACCTGTTGCATGCTCACACAGTGGATTACTATACAACAATGAGAATGAAGAAACCACACGGTGTGAGTGTACCACAATTAATTTAATACCAACATTAAACAGTGTTGGGAGAAAAATCACTGACAACTATGTTATATTATATATTATTATATAATATATATATATGCTATATTATTTAGGGATACATACATAAGTAGTAAAATTATGAAGCAAGCAAATGAGTAGAACACAATTCAGGGTGGTGATTATTTCTGGTGTGTTGGTAGGGAGGAGAGATGCAATCCAAGAGGGCACAAAGGAGTCTCCTTGTGGACACTACTGAGATTCTATTTTTTTTACTGTACCTGCTGGGATAGAGCAGTCATTTTATTTTATTCTTTAAATCATACAGATGTATTCATATAGTATTTTATATGTATGATACAATCACACTCAAATGTTAGATATGTTATTTCTAAGATCTTGGCTTCATTCTCTTATTGATTTAAATCTAGTCCATCCCTGGATCAAGTGCTCCTTCTTTTTGGCTTATGAATACCATATTCTAGATCTGGAGCTGTACTTGCACCTGCTCTACCATTATCAGAAGTCAGATTTCTGTACTCTTCTGGCAACCTAAGCCTGGGGTTACCAAGATCACCATCCTCCCTTTCCAGCAGTGTTTGCTCAGCCAGCAAGTGTAAGAGAAAAAAAATAGCAATTAATTATAATCAGGTCTCCAGAAGCTTCTTTCCTCTAATGATATTCACATCAAGTGACTCCAAAATAATTCAAGAGAGTAATTTAAGCCCTTGAAAGCTAACCAGAGTGAGTGATGGAAAGGCCTGATGCCAGTACGTTACCCCTTTCAGGGGTTGACCTTATCAAAATTACGTGTTCCCCTCTCAGAAGACCTTCATCTGTAAAACAGAAATGATAAGCAACCATGCTGGGTGCTCTTAGAAGCTGTGGTCATAAGCTTTCTATTAACAGACAGTAGATCCTGTCATCAATTCTGTCTAAACCTACACATTGCTGTTAAATGATTCCTTCAATGTCGAAGTTTTATCACTCTGACTCATACTTCTATTTTCTTTTTTCTTCCTAATAATGTGACATCTCAGACTTTACACCCTCACTCAACTTTTGCTGACATGAACACACTCAGCATAGTCATACTTGCCAATAAAGATCAAATACTATATTTTTTGGTAGGTTTTAAGAACTTTCATAATAATAAGCAAAAGGTCCTGTCATTTATTTGATTTGAATTTGCAAAGGCATCAATAAACTAAAGGAAGACATACTGAGAATTGATGGGGAAAAAAATGTTGATTCCCAAATTTATCTTCTGGAAATTCAAAATACACAATGGAGTAACAGCTGTTCTAGATTTCCACCAGAGATCAGCAGATAAGTTATTATTGAAATTCAAAGTTGTGACATCTTTAGATAAATATTTGCCTTTGACTTTCATTCAAGAGAAATCTAGAAGGGTTCACAGTCTGGCCCAGAGAAGATAATTTTAAATCTACAGTTTTAAACTGGGGTTGAAAAGGAGCCCAGGTTGGATTCTGCCAGCAGGTCTGTCTGCTGCTATTGTTTTCTGTTGTCAATGTCTAGGACTTTCTGTCTCCAGCCATGTTTCAGCCTATCCTCAAAGGATTTCCTCACCCCTCTTATTGAGCCTGCCACAGATTCGGTACGTGCCATCAGAGCTCCTCTCTCACTGTGCCTCCCCTCTCACTGCACCAATACCCTGACCTGATGCCTTTGGAGGGTCTCTATACTAAACCCTAGCTATTGAAGACTTCAGTTAGCCAGCCTCAGAGCACACAAGTGCCTACAGGTCCAAGAGCAGAAGCATCCCCCATGAAATAAAAACATTGGGATATCATCTCTTAGCACATGCCAGCCCTCCACCCAACAAATGGCTTCCCTTACACCAGCACGTAGTCCCTCCTCCCTGTTGATTCACTTGGGAAGCCGGTCCTCTAAGAAGAATGTGGCCTTTGCACTAACCACATGGACTGGGTTGTCTTGTATGCAGCCACTGCCAACCCAGCTTACAACAGTGTTAGAAAGAGACTTCTGCACTCATTCTCCTATTTTGAAAGGAGAGAAACAAGAGATGAACTCCTGGTCCCTCCATATGTGCTTTTCAGACCAGTGACAATATTAATCCTACAATTTGGTTTTTTAAAATTACTGTCACTTCTAACACTACCATGTATCTGCAAAGTAATTAGGCATCTTGTCCCAGATGTTACATGGGCAAGTCCACCTCATAACTTTACAGAGGGATGGTGACGCCTTCCTTTGGGGCCCCCATCCTGGCACCCCTTCTCCCCCACCTGCTTATTGATTTAGGAGTCAGCCTTCCCAAATTGTGTGTAAATTGAGGGCAAACTCGTTTTAGTCTCCCTCCTATCAGGACCATAGTAGTTGTTCAGTAAATATCTGATGAACGGTCACACCTCCCAAGGTCTTAGAATACCAAGGGTACGTCTCTTTCCCTTCCTCCTAAATCACCTGCCAGCACTTCCCCCAACCTGGTGCCCCCAAGCCTCACCACAGTCCTTGCCATCACCCCGTCCACGTTTTTCTGAAGCTACTACGCCTCAGCCAGGGATCTAGGGTCCTGCCCGGAAGGTGGGTGCAGCCAGGAGGTGGCAGCGGAGGGGGGGACAGGGATGCGGCAGCCACACCCGCGTCCCCTCCCACTCCCGGGCTCCCCCACGCCCCTCTCCTTCCAGTTTCCCCCACTACAACCCCACCCTCTGCAGCAAGGAGGCAAAGGAGCAAGAGGAGAATCTTGGCCGCAGCCCCCTCCGCCGCCTTATAAAAAAGAAATTGACTTTTGTTTGGAGTTTGTGAAAAGTGGGGCTCGGGACCCAGTCAATGGGGCGCCCCGCGGTGCGGGCTGAGTGGAGCTAGCGCGAATCGCTCAGCCGCGGCCCCAATTAATCCGCCCTTTGTGCGGCCCGCCCGGCTGCCCCCGCCGCAGCAGCACCAGCGGCCCATTGTTCGGCCTCGCCGGGCCGCGGGATTTACCCTTTTCAAACAGCCGGTTTTGTCCACGGCAGTTCGAGCGGAAGTTTCTCACTGACAATTTGCCCCAAATAGATAGATTTGTCAGAAGCGACCTTCGGGAAGGAAGCAAAAAGCCACCGGCCTGAAGGTTGGGGCCGACACTCGGCGTCCCACCCGCGGCCGCGCCGCCCTCCGCGCCCCTAACCCGGCGGCCCGAAGCCCCTCGGGGATCCCGGATCCCCGGCACCTGCTGAGCCAGACACTTCGTAGACCTTATCTCCATTTATCCGTCTGTAAAATGGAACAGCTTGTCGCTTGCAAGCCGTTAAGTCCAGCGCTTTGGGTCAATTAGCGTGGACAACGTTCATTTCCTCTCTCTCCTCTCACCTCCTTTTCAAAAAGCTATAAGGAAAATTTAAAAAACCTAGCAAGACCTCAGGGACGACGTGAAACATTCTTGAAGGTGGGTCTTGGTAACAAGTTCCGGATGGTGCACGTGTTTGTTTCTCTTCTGCCCTCCGGCTCCTCCTTAACAAAGATGTCAACCGTGCTAAATCACAGGTGGGGTCTTTGTAAGACCGGCTATTGTCCCCTCATAAGTCAAGATATAAAACGCTTTGTACTGAATGGCCCGTGATCTGTAGCTTTCAATTTGGGAGTCGGGCTGTTAGATTTTTTTTTTTTTCCCACCCACCAGAGCCACTCTTCCCCCAAATGACCTCACTTAAATAAGCAAAATCTAAATGGGGGGGGGGGAAATCCTAACATGCTGTTGATGAAAAGAATAGTTACTGATTTCTTCACACTTAATGGCAAGTATGTCTTTTAAAATACAGTCTCATACCAAACAGATCTGTGAATTTTAAGCAGAACTGAATTGTATTAATCAGTTGATGGGTTTGTTCATTTTCTATCACTAGAGGAGAAATACAAAGGTTGGGACTCCACAGCTATTTCTACTGTACTCACTCAGTCTCTTTCTTTAGTCCAGAAAATTTCCTGCTAGCTGCACATGAGAGAAAAGTTAAAACAAAAAAATCTGTTTTTTGTTTATCCATCAGGTGAATACACACTTCAGCATCATACAGAGGAAACCCTAGGTGGTCTTTAACAAGATTTCGGTGGTTAAGAGCTACAATTTAGAGAAGATGACAATACATACACAGTGTCAATAGTATTTAAACAAACATCCCAGACAACCGAATAATGGTTATTAACTATGATGCTTTGGGCTTCTGACTGATTTCCCATGCCTGTCTGCAGCCAAACAGCTGCAGGATTTCCACACACCCCGCTTTTAAACTGTTCCACACACCCCGCTTTTAAACTGTTTATGTGCATCATTTTTAAAATTGCGTTTAACAACCATATCCTTCAGAACAGTCCCTCCATGTGGAACAGAAGTGAATGGTTTAGTAATAGTGACAAAGCCAGTAACAAGAATGTATTTCATGACAAAAAGACTCTAGTTAGAAATCAACTCCTTCAAAAGATTCTACATGTCTCGAAATGTGGACCACTGTCTGATTCTGTATGTCCTGCAGCATGGGTTTACATGTCTAAATAAATAGAGCTCTTTAACCCTGCTCAACACTTGCAGTGTTTTCAAAAGTGATTAAATTGTACAACTGTCCTAAAGTGCCCACCCACCTAGGGTTTGAAAATATTAAAGAAATTGAAAGAGAAGTTAAGATTATTTTGTGCAATTCCTTTCTCACTTCCAGACAAATATTAAGTTTTAAAAATTACTTTAGTGATCAGGACATTAAAATGAATACATTCCTTGTACACTCCAAACATGCAACTCCAATCATTATTTAGCTAATGCAACTGGAAAACATATATTTAGGGATCCAAATATGTGCTATTATGAGTGCTTGGGTAATTATACATTATTTTAGCTAATCATAAATGCATGGACTAAAGTTGAGTTACCTCCACTGTTTTCATTGTTGTTTAGCATCTGTTAAGCATCTGCTCTGCACTAAAGATGGTCAAAACATCAGCCTTCAAAAAAGGCATCTAAATATTTTTATCTTATCTATAGAGAGATACATATACGTTATATGTGGTACATGTGGGCATTTCAAATATCTAATTATTCAATGTCCTGATCTGAAAGAAACACTAGATTTCAAATGTTTCATCTATTTCAAAATCATGTCAGTTACACCTGAAATTTTAGAGACTTGGAGAAATGTCTACAACCTACCTCCTGAGCTGTGCACTGCTATACCTGAAAGCCTAAATCCTCCTTCTCCCAGCAGGCAATCATCTTATGCCCTGAAGCATGAGATCTGATTACCCCTATCATCATCTTAGCTTGCATAGATACAGATGTTATTAACGGCCGTAGTTTATCCAACCCTTTTTTAAAACGCAGCTGCAGCATTTGACTTGGGGACCTCCTGTGAATCCCACTGGTTGACTCCGTCTTGCACAAAACACGTGGGGTTTGGGGGAGGGAGAAGAGAGGGGGAGGTTTGTTTTGTTTTGGAGGGTTTTTTTTTTTTTTGAATCAGACTTCCCTAAATAGCCACTTGGCATCTTTGTAAGTGATGTGAATTCTGAAATTACTTACTAGAATAGGCGGACAACAGAGTACTGTGTGAACTAGATCATTTAGAAACAAAGCATACTAGAATGTATGATGCTTTTCACTGCATTGGCAGAGATCGAATATGTGGTCTTGATATACTTATTGACGGAATAAAGAATAGAATTGTAGTTTATTCTCAAATACGTTAGCCACATTTAAACCGGGCTATCCCGTTTTACATAACAATTGTTTCTACTAGTGTTGAAACAGTAATCTGGATAAAGCAGGTTCTAAACCTGCTGTGGAGGGAATAGAGAGATGTTTTTAAAATCTGAAAGGCCCAGATTGGCAATCCACACTGATCAAATTCTGTGATTAATTGTTCAATCTAATTATTGACCTTTTTCTCAGCATCTACAATTAGTGTCTCTAAGTGGTTCCTCTTGTAGCCTACATCATCCCTTCTACAAAACAGAAAGAGACCTCACACATTTTCTATCCATTTGGACACAGCAAATTTTAAGTACTTGCAGAGGGAGAATGTAAAGAAAAATCTGTGAAGTGGAAGAGTCTGAAGTTCCAGAAATCCTGAACTATTGCTTCAAGATGCACAAAACACTTTTCTTAATTCCGATTGCTTCACTTGTGAATGAAATTGCCTTAATTGGAGCTTCTAGAGGCCCTTCTGGGAAATGGGAGGTAGCTCAATGCAGTGGAATTAATATTTCAGAGAGCATTAGACTCAGCATGAAGAGATCTGGGTTCTGGGGTTGGCCTTTGTCTCTAGATGAGTGACCTAGTACAAGCTTTGTCTCTAAGGGTCTCAGTTTCCTCATCTGTAAAATGATGAAATTAGATGAGTACTGATCTCTAAGATCCTTTCTGGTTTGTGTGCTGTATAATTCTGGGCTAAATGGGAGCCAAGTTGGACTGTGCAGTTCACAGGAAATTAGGAGGTTGAAGGAGGCTTGGTGGCCAATCCTTCCCTGGATGTAGTCTTTCTTGTTTCTCTAGTCATTCTTTTGTTTTAGAAAACCAAAACTGACCTCTTCCCAAGGTTTGGGGGCCTAGAGGACCTGTGCCTACTGCCTGTCCTCCCCATTGCTGGGGCAGAGCAAAGGCAAGTCCTCCACCTCAAGCCTCAGCTTTCCTTGTGAGTACCATCAGGCAGCGTCACCCATACATTCCACATTTATCAAGCACTGCTGTGTGCCAGAGTGCTAGGGGCTGGCAACCCAAGATGAATCAGTCTGCTTCACGGAGCTCCCTGTCTAGTTGGAGAGCTGAGTATCCCTTACGTCTCCTCTAAACTTTTTACTCTTGCCGTTAGGAAATAAGAAACAGGCAGCTTTGTCTCTGCTGACATATCTTTCTGTGGGACACTATTTTCTTGTTCCTTTGTTCCTGGTAACGTCTCTGGTTGTTTCTGTTTTAAATACATTTCAGGTGAGTCATCTTATAGGGAGGGAGCCCAGGTCTTAACTTAAAGCAATTTGACATGAGAGCCATAATAAATTCTTCCTGCAACAAGGCAGGATATAAACAATTAAAATATTGTATGTAGGAAATAAAGTAAAATATGGGAGAAAGATGTTTCTATTTGATTGTTCCTGGGGCAAGATGAATATAAAAGTGTAGTGAGACTCTGTAAACTTCTAATCCCCAGCCTGCCCCTAGACCTGAATTTCCTCTGCTGATATGGCCCTAAGAGAGTGTGTGAATAAATGCAGAGACACAATTTGTTATTTGTTAAGAAAGAAAAAAAAAGGAGCCCGTCACACGTGGCCTTTTCTTATTGTTGCTGCTGTTAGCACCAATACTAGATTGTATGAGAGAGGCGGGGTGCTGTTAGTAAGGAGTAACAGACAACTCTTAGATGACAGAGTTCTAGAAAATGTCAAGGAAGAACTCCACAACTCAGCACCAGTTCAGTTCTGGAGCACCTGGGCCTCTTTTCTGGATTGTTCTCAATGTTTCTTTATGAGAAGAGTTAGATAGGAGCCAAACCACTTGTAGACAGATCCACAGCAGACTCAGGAGCAAGCCTGGTGAGATTGCTTCTTGCATTCAGTTAGTGAGCCCTCACTGAGCACCTACTTTGAGCTGGACACTCTGCTCTATGACCCACCTTCTGTCTCACTCCCCATCCACTGGGGAAGCAACAAGCAAGTATAGGTTGAATTATGACCTGGAAGCAAATGAAAATCAACTTTCTCCTTCATGTAAACAAACAAAACTTGTGTCAGGGTCTTCTGGAAACTGAACATCAAACCTCAGGCAACCTTAACTGGTAGGTTTTGCCAGACATTTTCTGGGTCTGGGTATTTCTCAACCCTGCTTGTCCTTGAGGTGAGGGGAATTTTAAAGGAATGAATCTCTGGAGATAGGATAGCCTCTGAGAGGGGGCTGATCACTGGTTGGGGAGGGGAGTCTCTGTTCCACACCAACTTTATTTAGCTTTGCTTGCTGATGGGAAAGCTTTTCCTTTCTACTTCACTGTTCTAATTTAGAATGTTGGAGGGGGCATTTAGTGGAGAAAATGGCACTGTTTTTAAGGGAAGCTAAGTGAATGGAGATCTAGAGGTCAGACCCAAATAATCTGATGCTAGAGGGGTGTCCTGCACCCATGCCTCTCTCATGCAATCTAATTCACAGGACTCTAATTCCCGCCTTTCTTTGTTGTTCTAAAACATTTTTAAAATTAAGTATAGTTGGTTTACAATGTTTCAGGTGTACAGCAAAGTGATTCAGCTATATATGTATATTCTTTTTCAGATTCTTTTCTGTTATAGGTTATTGCAAAATATTGCATATAGTTCCCTGTGCTATACAGTAGGTCCTTGTTGATTATCTATTTTATATGTAGTGGTGTGTATCTATTAATCCCAAATTCCTAATTTATCCCTCCCCTTCCTTTCCCCTTTAGCAACCATAAGTTTGTTTTCTATGTCTGTGAGTCTACTTCTGTTTTTCTACCTCCCTTTTTAAATGGATGAGAAAGAGGATTAGCAAGAGAGTGAGCTATACTAGAAGACAGTTTTCAGAAGCAGTAGATTCCCCTAACATATAACCGGTTTTCCAAGGGCATTGACAGCCTTCCCAACTCCACACTGGTTTAGGGTCCCTTGTGTATTTTTCCAGAATATCCTGTGTTTCAGTCCAGTCCAAAGCACTTATCACCTTTTATGAGCCTGCTCTCCCTGTAGACTCCTTGAGAAAGGGGTCATGTCATTAATCTCTGGCACATAGTGGGTGCTCAGTGTTTGATGAATGGGGTGGATTGCTGGATGGACAGAGACCCCTAGATTCCATCATCCTTCTGAAGGTCTTATTTCTTATCTCCTTGACCAAAATGTAAACATCCTGTGATAAAAGATGTCTTCCCTGTGTTTTTTGCTTTGGTTTTGGTTGAGAACTCCATACTCACAAGAGGATAAAGACTATGCTAGAGGCTATGTTTGGACCTGGTCAGAAAGGCTTGAGAACCTCTGGGGTGTGGTCACACCCTTTCCAAGTCAACTTTATAAACTCATCCTTGAACTTAACATCTTGTCTCTGTTAAAAGGTATTTCTGAGATACATGGCATTTGCCCCTCATCAATCACTTCTCTTTGTGGACTCACAAGAAAAATCTTTGCAAGTTAAGGTTGAACAGGACTTAATCATTTTACAGATAATGATCTGGAGCCCACAGTGGTCTAGTCACTTGCCCAAATTTACACAGCTAGTTGGGACAGAGCCTGAAGCCCCACCTCCTGGCTTCCAGTGATTAGCCTTGCTGTGCCTCCAGTGACTTCTTGGGAAATCTGCAGGCTGCATTCACCTTCATTCATTTGCCCAATGTTTATGCAGCACCTACTATGAATCAGGCAGCGTGCTCAAGCCTATGGATAGGAAGATGAAAAGTAACAGTCCCTACCTTGAAGAGTCTTTCTTCTCTGAGCTGCGACCACAAGAGTCCCAAGTTTCTTACACCTTAGATCCGAGGTCCCTGCGTCCTGTAGCAGCTTCCAGTGAGTAGAAGCCAGCGGACACTGGTGCCAGGCTCCTCCTGGACCTGGTGGGCAGCTGGGCCCTAGCCCCTCCCGCCTACCCTGGATCTTGTAGCTGCTGTTGCCACCGAACCAATCATGCCAGAAAGTCATCATGATGATTTCAGAACTGCATTGTGAGTTATGCAAAGCGCGCGCATAATTACAGCCAGGAGGGCAGAACATGCTGTGGGTGTGTATGCGCATGTTGTGTCTTTTGCCAGGGCTGGATGGTGTGTGTGTGTGTGTGTGTGTGTGTGTGTGTGTGTGTTTCTATTCAGTGGAATTCTTCTTGCCACCCTGCTTGATTCAAGGCTGGTGGCAGGAGTAAGAAGGGATATTCCCATTTTGACTTTGAGACAATTTGGTAAGCCTCGGGAGTATTTTCCACAAGTTTTGGTGCCTACAACTGAGTCAGTAGGGCAAGAGTGTCTGGAGTAGGGAAACCGGTGGTTTGGACCCTCTAGAACCATAGTCCTCCTACCTCCAAGCCCCAGCACCCGCACAGCGGCTTCCAGGTCTCCTAGCCACAGACTCCTAAACTTCTCCCCTGGAGACAGGCCTGGGCCTAGTCTTCCACGCCGGCCTTCATCTTTGACCTTCATCTTAAATTACTCTATAAAGTTCTTCGGCCTGAACCAAGCGCCGCCCTTTGCGCCCACGTGGAGGTGGTGATGGTGGTAGCGGTGGGGGGTGGTGGCAAGTGTCTCTGGCGGAAGCCGGAGCCCCAGGCTCCAAAATGGCACAGTAACTGTGTTCCTCAAACGCCGCCGGGAAATCATATACTTTGCTAGGTGCGGAGTTCGAGTTTGCACCACGTCTCGGGCAGGGCTAGCTGAGCACAAGTCTGCCCAACTTGGTTGTCAACAATGTTGACTAATTGTCCTGTCTCCTAAAAATCCCCTCAGGTTTGTGGCTTTGTTCCACATTTCCCTGATCTCGTCCCACTTCGAAAAACCGAGGAGGGATAACTTGGGAGGTAGTTGTCCCCTTTCTTGCTCTTTCCGAGTGTCCCCAGGCCCGAGTCCTGGTCGCTGCGCGGCACTAGCAAGGACGCGGGCTCTGGTGCGTGGCGTGCGCGGGCGGGGGCTCCAGGCCCAGCCCAGGCCGCGGCGGAAAGTTGCGGTCACGTGCTGCGGCCGCCAGCAGGAGCGCACAGCCTTCGCCCCTGAACCTCCGGGGCCGAGGAACTGCGGCGCCCTCCGAGGGTCCGGGGGACGCAAGCACTCACTTGCACACACATACTCTGATCGAAAGCCCGGGTTGACATCGAGTCTGGAGAAAGTGGGACGGGGAGCGGGCGGGTAGAATTGCGGAGTGCTACTATCTGTTCACCTCCCCCAGAGCTTGAGCGGAGGGCGGGAGAGCAGGAGGTGTGACCCTTGACCTTTGGCCAAGCCCACGCCAGGAGGTGAGGCTGGCAAGCTCTTGTTCGACAAGTTCAAGCTGCTGGGAGAGCTTTAGTAAGAATTAATCTCTTAGAGATCGGGGATCACCGCTGTCTAGGCGTGCGCTCTCCCAGCGCGGTACAGGATCCAGGGCAGGAGAGAGCACAGGAATCGCGGGAAAGGCGGGCGGGAGGAGTAGGGGTCTAAGGCGGGGGAGGAAGCTCTCCAGAATCCCTGGACCCTGAATTGGGGCGGTGGGGGGCAAGCGAAGCCCGCTGGGGACGGGCAGCGGGAGGGCAAGCTCTACCCTCCAGCCGCTCCAGTGCAGAAATAATGGAGGCGAAATAGCTTCGCCCTGCTCCGGATGGGCTTTACTTCGGCAAGCCGGCGGCACCCTCCCGGCGGCTGGTGCCCAAGTGGACAGCGCGAAGGCCACGGGAACGCGGAGCCTCCGGCAAACCCCATCCCAGGCCCCAAATACGCACACAGTGTCCTCGCCTATAACGTTCCGTAGATAGTTGCAAAATGAATAATTACTCACCTTGGACCAGATCCAAGTTTTACCCAACAGAAGGGGCACGAGACCAAGAATGAACCAACTCACATGGCCATATCCGGCGCGCACAATCACACACAAGCACACAGCCACCCAGTTCTTCCACGAATCTGTCTGGCGCTCTGGAGAGAAGGGGGAAAGCGTTCTGAGAAAGCTCCAGCTCCCCTCCCCTTCCCCCTTGCCATGAAATATAATAATTCATTTTTATTACGAGAGCAGCACTGTCCTCACCACCTCGCACGCACAGAGCCACACTCCCTTATTCATACTCTAACTCCTCAGCTCCGAGAGCGCCTGCATTTTCTTTGGGAGCCGCTTGGAGGTTCATTAATATCATTAGCATTTAACCCCCTCCCTCTTTCCATCCCCTCCCCGCACATGGCTGACGTCAGACCCCGCCAGGAGTTGGGGGAAAAGCTAAGTGGGCCAGGGACGCCCTATTCCCCTCCCCGTGGCTGCCTGTCAGAGCGCTTCTGGAGATATTACAGGGGACCCAGTCCGCAGCGACAGGCACAAAGTCACGGGGTAATGAACTTCGGGAACCCTTTGCCGCTGCGTGCTTGGCTCTCCCCGGAAACCGGGAGCTGGCCTCCTGTTCCCTCGGAAGACTTCCCAGCAATCTAGTTTTTCCCACTCCGCGCTCGGATTTGGGCAGCGCGGAGCCCATCTGCCTGAGACTGCGGTTGTGTGTTTCCCTTCTTTCCGTAAAAGAGCAGCGGTCTGTAGAGATCTGCCCACACTCTGCCTGCCTAATGTAGAGGGAGGAACTGAAGACTGAGAGACAGGAATGGGGAAAGAGAGGGATTTTGCCCTTTTTGCTCCGTAGAAAGACCATTTTCGTGTCTCCATCTCTGTTCTTCAATACCCTTCTCTTGCCTGTCCTCCCTTCTCCCTCGATCTGCCTGTCCGTCTCTCCATTTGTCTGTACATGCCTGTGTCCATACCAAGCAACATTCCCAGCAGCTGCGGTTTTGCAAGAGGCGGGAAGAAACTTAAGGATGCTTAATTTTCCACTGTGGAACGAATTCTGAGCGCCCGGGGAGCAGCGCAGCGCGCAACCGACACCCACCTGTCCGGCCCCGGAGCCTCCCAGGCTGGAAGGCGGCTGGAGAGCGGCGGCGCCCGGCGGCGAAGCGGGCGTTGCCGGCCGGGACTCGGGCAGCGCCCACCAACCGCTCCGCCCCGGGACCGCCAGCATGAGCAAGCCGGCCGGATCAACAAGTGGGTACCTATCGTGCCGCTGCGGGGCTCAGGCGCGCAGGCTGGGACGGACGGGCGGGCGGGGTAGCCGGGGAGGTCCTACTCCGATCTCCGAGACTCCGAGCCTGGGAGAGGGACTCCAGCGGTGTGTGCGCTTTGGCCCAGCTCCTTGTAGACCATGAGTCAGTGCCTTTCGTGGTGAGGGAAGAACAATTTCGTTACCTCTGGATTGCTTGATTCCCCCCTTTCTCTGGTATGGTGGGAAGGTTGCGACCCAGGCCGCCCAGCAGTCCCGCGAGTTGCCTCCACTTAGCCGCCAGGTGCGGGGAAGAGGGGGTGGAGGCGGCGGGGGCGGGAACTAGGCCTCAGCCCCAGGCTGCAGCACAATAACACGCTCGCTCAAAACTCCGAGCTCCAGAGCGCAAAAGCAACTTTGCGCAAAGCGGATTTTGAATGGAATGCTTTGCACCCCTTTTCTAGCTATTTCAAATAATCCTGCAAATTGGGAAGCAGAAACAATTTAAAAGTCACATTTTCCTTAATCCTAAATCCGCGTAGGTCATAACTGGGGAATTTAAAGTATGGCGAACCGCTCTAGCAAAGAGAGGACCAAATCCCTAATCCCAAGGAGTTTTCGAGCGAGAGCTCGGCAGAGGCAGGAGAGTGCGGCCTGTTCCCCTCCGCGCGCTCCTCTCCTTCCTTAACCCTGCTTAGCTGGAGGCTCTCCCTTGGAACGCCAAGTCGTGGCTGATCTCTAACCGCCCCTAGACGCCGGAGTGCAGGTCTGAGTGTATGTGCGAGGGCTTTTGCGTGCTCCTTGCCTGCGGACCCTGAGAATGTGCAGGCCAGAGCCGGCGCTGGGCCGGCACGGCCGCAATGCCAGGGTCTCCATGGGGCATTTCAGTTCCCGCCTTCCGGTGGCCCGGGGCTGCGGTTTCCAGGGTCCAAGGCTGGGGGTGGTCGCTGCCGAAGTCCCCACATCCCGGAGTGCTCCCGCCGCCCTTGTCGTTTTCGCTTATAGCATTTTTGGCGCTTGTGCTTTTCTCAAACACCCCCTCCCCTCACTCCCGCTCATTGTCCCGAGCCTTTGAAAGTTGGGAGAGTCCGAGATACTTCTGAGGACTGATAATGAAGTCCCACTTGAGTGGGATGCAATTCCTCCCCTCCCTCTCAAGAAGTGGGTTGTGTTTTTATTTTGTCCGTTTGTTTTGGTTTTGGGCGCTGCCATTTTAAAAATTAAAGTGAACGTGAACAAGAAGAAAAAAGGAGAAATGTTTGGAACTAAGGCGGAGGGAGGAGAGAAGGAATCTCAGCTGCCGCCCGAATCAGAGCCGACCCTGGCGGAGGACTGGAGTTTCCAGTTAACCTCGGGCCTACCTGGCCCTCGCTGTTCGAATCTCTGGGAAAGGAGGCGAGCTCGCATATTTTTTGTGGCCCGTGTTGTGGCGTGTGTGCGTCCTTCCCGGGAGGCGCAGAAGGAAAGCCTTCCTGGTGCATTCCGAGCCTCCACCGCAAAAACTGAAGCCGGCAGGCCTCGGCAGGCCTCGGTGCTTGCTTGCCCTGTGACAGGTCCTCGCCTCCTTCCCTGGAAGTAAGGAGCCTCAGACCCCTCGCCCACTTGGGGTGCGCAGTCGCCGGGGTTGAGGAGCCTTGAAAAATGAGGCCTCGGAGGTGAGGGAAGGGGCGGGCACGAACTGGGTTCGCTGGGAACCGCGCCCGCGTGCTGTAGATGGACTAGGACGCAGGCGGACCGTTCGGACTTTTGGGAAAAAAGGCAGAATGACACTGGGGAAACTTTGGAGCTTTCCAGCTTCCCAAGAGCCTGAGTTGGGCCTCCTAAGCCTCGAGCCCGACGCAGGTCCGGACGCCTCCGCAGGAGTCTCTCAGGCCCGCAGAACAGCTGACCCCGCCCGCGGCGCCGCGCCATCCAGGCCTTCTCCAGACCGGTGGCGGCAGCGGGGCCCAGGCCTGCGGCCCTCGGGCCCCGAGCAGCGAGGGGGTCGGCGCGCAGCGGGCGAGGTCAGGGCCGAGCCCGGCCGCGAGGTCTGCAACTCCCGCCTTGCTCGGATTCGCACAGCTGGAGAGCAGAGCGATGTCACCCGGGAGACCCGCCTGGGTGGTAACAAGACCCCGGCCAGTCACCCCTGCAGCCCAGACTAACTTCTTTCAACAGCCTCTGATGGTAATTACAGTAATCGAAGCTGCCATATATCTTTAGGCAATTATGACACACAAAAAGCCCCGAGGGGACCCCCTGGCGAGGGAAGTTAAGAACGGTTTTCCAGCCTCAGGAAACTCCCGCCTGCCTCACGTCGGAGCTCGCTCGACTTGCTAAATGAGGGGAGCTTTGCAACGGGGTCAACCAGCTTGTCTCGTGACCCAAGTCACCTTAACGTGGCTGGGTGGCGGAGTCTGAGGCGCACACCCGCTCTGCCCCGGAATTTTCGCGTCCTCCCCTCTGTGCCCCGCCCCAGGTGGGTACGCCTGTCTCTAATCTGCCCCGGGAGCCTCGGCCCGGAGGTTTGCGCTGGGGCAGGGCCGCCCTGCCGCCCTGGCGGCCCCGGGGGGCCGTTGGTCTAGGAGCCCCGCCCCTGGAGCCCGAGTAGCGTCGCCCGCCCCTAACTGGTCCTCCCTCCACCCCGTCGGGGTTCTCCAGAGATGCATGTCCCTGGCCTCCCGTCTGGATGGGGGGCGGGAAAGAGAAACCCCACCACTGCTCCTCCCACTAGCTCATCTTGGCATCATCAAAACTGCCACCGGGAAGAGGACAGCTGGGACGACAGGATGGCTGGACCCCAAACACGGACCCCAGCTCAGCCAGAGCGTTATGCAGAGGAGAATGGTTGCAAAATATGGAAACCAAGTTTACTGCTTTCCAGAGTGAGGGCGGCTGCTGCGCGGCCGTTGAGTTCCCTTGGGCGCAGTGACAGGTCCGAGGGGGTGAGGGACAAAACCCGATGTCGCCTCCCCTGGCTTTCTACAACCCCCTCCTTACCCCAGCACAACCTCTCCTCACACCCTGCGGGAGAGGGGGCGCCGAGGCGGTGGTCGCCGCGCCGCGCGCCTCCCCCGCCGGCCTTTGTCGCCATCCGAATTCCCATGCTACTCTTTTTGACGGGTCACTGGTGGCTCTATAGGCAGGTGCTACGGCGGGGTTGTAATTGCCCGGGCCGAGCCTGGTGGTTACCAAACCCCCTCCCCAACCCTGCCGCCCTCGTCCTCCCCGCCCCCACCCCCTGCAGCTCCTCGACGGCCGCGGTCGGGGGTGTGCGCCTGCCCCATGCCTCGGAATCCACCGGCGAGTTTCCACCCTGAGGCCTCGGGCCCTTCCTGCGCGGCGCCCTCGCCTCCCCTACTCCCCTGGACCAGTCGTCCTCACCCTTGCCTCCCATCACCCCAGCCTAATCGTGGTCCCTAACCTGAGCGCTCCGGGAACAAGGTGCCAGCTTCACAGAGGCCAAGCCGGAGGCCGCCCGGGCCCAGACTGGAGGCCTTCGGGCCGGTAGCAAAGGGAACATTAAATGTAAAGAAGTTAATTATTAACTAGTATTGTTAAATATCATCATCATCATTATCAAAGTATTAATTAAGTTAACCCTTTATTTAATACTCCCTTTTTTTGCACGAGGAAGGATTTCAAAGTTCTTATGAACCACTTCAGGCTTGTTGGACCCTTGAACCTTATAGAAAAATAGTTCCCTCCCTATAACTTTTCGAATTTTACCCTCTCCCTAACATTCCTCTAGGGTCCGCGGCCATCCCAGACTAGAGGGGATTCCAAGGCTATTTCTCTTAAGTCAGGCGACTGTCGAGGCCACGGAGGGTGGGAGCAGTTTAGGGAAACCAGTCAGATCTTTGAAAGAATCAGCCTCAGACAGCGGTGGAAAAACAGAAAGCAAGGGACCCCCGCAGGATCTAGTGTGAGAAGGTAGGGCTTTAAGGAGGAAGACGTTGGGGAGTCGGGGCGGAGGGGTGTCGTCCCACCCTAACCTGCCAGGGAATCGACATACTTACAACACTCTCCTCCTACTTGCCTACCTTGGTGCTGGTTACTTTGGGGAGAAAAAATTTTTTTTTCCTAAAAGAAATTATTTCTCAAAAGCGATCCATCAAGCATTATTTTAAATAGGTAAAGTGAAAGTTGGGCAATTACCACTACCCTTATTATCATTAATAATCCTAGTATTAGCATTACAATAATAATCCTAATAATAACCGCCCGGCAGCTCAGAGAAAACTCGATTGCCTTCCAGCTGCCATCCCTGGTTCCAGCCGTGTTTGTTTTTCTTCTTTTCCCTTTTACATTTCAAGTTTGTCTCCTCGCGCGCTCACTAACAACTTTCTCTGTTAAATGCAAGAGCAGGAGAGGGAGGCGGCCAAACTTTCCGCGGAGCAGAAAGGCAGCGGCGGCCGTGCTGCCGCCCTGGCCTGCTGTAATCTTTTATTCCAAAATGGGTTTCAGCGATTAGAGGAGACCCAAATACATGTAGCGGTGCATGAATAATGCTCATTGTAGGAAACTGACACTTGCTCAAGGAAAAAAAGTTTGGCTATAAAATCACTTCATTATTTGCTTTTACCGCAGCTTCGGTGCTAATCCCTTCAGAGGTCAGATTGCTTAGCATCTCTCTCTCCCTCTCCCCTTTCCTCCTTCTCCGCCCTCCTCTCTCTCTCACCCCATCCCCCCTTCCCTGTCTTTCCTGCGATTTCAGGCCGTATTTTAGATATCCCCTGTAAAGTGTGTGGCGACCGCAGTTCGGGGAAACACTATGGGGTCTACGCCTGCGACGGCTGCTCGGGGTTTTTCAAACGAAGTATCCGAAGGAATAGGACGTATGTCTGCAAATCTGGAAACCAGGTACCTTAGCAGGGCTGCGCTGCCCCGCTCCCCTCTGCCGCCTCCCCTTCCTTTGTTTGTGCCAAGGCCTCCTCTGAGTTTCCAAGCTGCTGAGGAGAGACTAGGCCCTGACCTCTCCTTTCCTCTCCCCTCCTTCCTGCCTCAACTCTCAGTGGCCCTTTTGCTTGGGAAAGGCAGAAAGAGGCAAGGGAAGAGAACTGAGTTTGAAGGAGGAAAGCTGAAGTCCCGGCGTCTCCTTACACCCCCTATCAATCCCTCCGCCCCTTTTTTTAATCCTCTGACAGTTTTTGACACTGGGTAAGGCCCACACCCAGTGACTATAAAGCCAGCCCAGAGGATCTAAGGAACTTTAGAATCTAAACCACAAGTGCAGGCAGGTAAAAGGGCTATTTTATGTCACTGCCACCCCAGTCCCATTCCTAGCAGCACCTAAGTTCAGTGCTCTGACCCAGGTCTGTCAGGGCAGAAGTGAAAGGCACAGGGCATTTCAGTCAGCGAAGTGAGTGTTGGCTAGTTGGAACAGAGAGGATGTGCTGTATGAGGGGCTGTGCCTTCAACTTCAGAGAAGCAGGGCTGCTTGGTAGTGGGCAGTGGGGCTTCAGCACCCATGTGACTTTAGTTGGGCCTTGTCAGAAAAGGGCAGAGTGAGCAAGAAGAGAAGGTGCCCAAGGAAGGAAACTGGGAGCCTCTCCACGGTCCCCAAATCTTCACTTTCTCTGCTTCTCTGGTTGATTCTGTTTTGATCTTGAGCAGGCAGAACTGTCTCAGAGAGACAGAAGAGTAGGGGCATGGGTTGAGTGTGAGCCAGAGCTTCCAGAAAGAGTGAGCAGACCCCTCCCCCGACTCAGTTTCCAGCTCAGTAGTAGGTTTATTTCAACCTAGGAGATCAGCCTTTTGGTCCCACACTTGGCCTTCTCCTTAGCCAGGCACACAGACCCTAAATACAGAGTGACAATCTCCACTCCCAAGAAGATCCTGGAGAGTGCAGTAATCAGAAAACATCCTTTGGTAACCAAAATATTAAAACGTTTTCACTAATTAATATATATGATACACATATATACATACACATATATTGTCTGGTGCTAGTGAATTGTTTATCTTTTTCTGAACCTATGTCTGCTCATACCAATTTCTGATAGATTTGGATTATCAACAAAAACAAGAACAAGAAGATGCTGCATTGGGATAAGTTATTTTGAACTCTCCAGCCCTGTTACCTGTTTAATTGGGTCCATAGCTCTGTATCAGTTTCTCGCTTCACCATATGGACACATCACATTATATACACACAGGACTGTATCCCATTAGCTCCACAAGAATATGAGATTACTGTGGGTCATCAGACTTGAGCAGGCCTCTACTTAAGTTATCTTTTACTTTTATGCAATGCACAGAATTGGGGAATCAAAACCTCAGATAATACGCTTGATATTTTCAAAGGGGCTGGCTATCAATTCACACATATTGATGTTAGTCCAAGTGCTTGTAAAGGAGTGTTGATAGACACATCAGGCATGGTGGTCCTCTTCTTACACAGAGAATAAATGAACCTAGCTGAAGTGTGCATCTTTCTCTCAGGGTCCAGATATTTATATACATTTGATCTGATTTGAAGACACTTTTAGGAACTAATGAAGACTTCTGTTATGCATTAGTATGTTTATCAGAATACTAGGAGGATAACATTTGAGGATAGGCATATGATTGCATTTAATAATAAGTTATTTAAACCTTTTTACATTGAGCTATTACACTGGCCAGCAAAGATGACCTGAAGATTTCAGTTAGGAAAAAAATTTATTTCCTTTCTCTCCTTTATTCTAAGCTTAGGTAAACAGCATTCTAGTTTATTATTAACAGTAACGAGGTTGTTTAGAAATTATTATGAACTTCTGCTCTACCTTTATTTTAAATAAATCAACGTATTTTAAATCAGAGGGGTGTGATCTCATAAAACTGTGTGTTTGAGTGTATAATTTTTTCCTAAGGGATATTTCAGAAAATATGCTTACTCCAAATTCAGAGTATATGAATTTTGAGATTATGAAACAAAATAAAAATACATTTATTTTATTCTCTTTCTTCCCACTGTAAATGTAAAAGTAGCAAGTAGTATAAACAGAGCACCAAACTTCTTATGTATTTACTGTGTATAAAATACACATGTAGACATGACTCTTTATGAATCTATGTATATGTTCTCTCAGTAATAGCACCTAACGCTGAGTGAATTCCATTAGAAATTTTCTCTGTTTTCCTCTTTTAATGGCCAATATTTTTCCAGAAAATTGCATTGGATAAAACATTTATTTTCTCATGCATCTCAAATAAGTATTTCTAAGGCACAATTACCTCTTTTTTTTTCAGTTATCGTACTAATATTCTCAATCTATGTTATCATTTTGTCGGACAGTTCATCACATTATCTTCCTGGTCATATTTACATGGTGGGCATTTCTAGAATTTGTCCAGGCCTTGGGCTCTTCCCTTCCCACTCTCACATCTGTAAGCCTTGCCCTCCTAACCTCCTGGCTTCTGCCTCACCTTCCAGAAATGGCTGTGTTTCTATGAATCTGGGCTAAGGCTAGTCTTTAAGACAACTCTCAACATGCTGGTCAGAAGCGTGGCTTGGAGTACAAAGGCAAGAGAGGAAAACAGGAGAGTGGAGAATAATGGGAAATATTTATCTGACAGATAAATGGGCTCACCCAGACAGTGACAGAAAGAGGTAGACTCAAGACCTGAAAGTGGAAAGAATAGTTGGTGGGAGGGGGACGTGGCAGGGGTCCTGGCAGGCAAGCCTGCTCCTTGCAGAGCGCTAAGGTCTCCTCCTCCAGGGCAGGTCGCTGTCTTCGGTCCTGAAAAGTCTCGCCCCGCTCCAACCCCTCTGCGCCTGGCGGAAGTTCCCCTCGGGAGCTCCTCCCCACGCAGCGTAGTCTGGGCAAACCAGGAGCTCTGACCCTTCACCTGATTTGAGAAGGACTTTCTTTCTTGTCCGCTTTCATAGGGTCAGGGGCTGGTCCTTTTGAAGTAGCCCCAGGAATCCCAGCCCTTTCTCTTCCTGGCCCCGCTGGTACCCAAGGCCCTCGCGTTTCGCGGAGCCAGGCTTGCAGCTCCGGGGTCTGTTGCGGGGTCCGTACCCGCCTCAACGCCTTTTCCCCGACCCGGCGCCGGCTTCGCGTCCCCAGTCTAAAGGTCCTGGGGGCCGCTGACCGCCTGCGCTCTGTTCCAGGGAGGCTGCCCGGTGGACAAGACACACAGAAACCAATGCAGGGCGTGTCGGCTGAAGAAGTGTTTGGAAGTCAACATGAACAAAGATGGTAATCTATTTATTCTTAGTACATCTTTTTATCCTTATGTTGGTTGAATAGTAAGTAAATTATGTGTACAGAAGATAATGGCACTCCTATGCATGTAAATCATCTCCTGAGCATTTCTTTCCAGGTGCTGGGAATTGGCCTCCGGCTTTAGTCATCTCCCTGCATAAGCCCCACCCTCACCCCACTGAACTCCCCAGGGCAAGACCCATGCCCACGTGGGACACTTGCGCCTCACAACCATCCCCACGAAGCCAGCGTTCCTGGGGTCCCCACTCTGCTGGGGACCCGCATGTGACATTCCCGGCCTCCCATGCTGATTCTTCTTCTCACCTCTCCTTGCAGCCCTTTTGTGGTCAGACTTAAGCCTGTTAGCCTCCCGCAGGGTCTTGCTGTCTGGATACTCTCCTGGAGAGGATATCTTGGGGACTAGGAGACGGGTTGAAGGAGGAAGGGCAGAGACACGAACACGCGGAATGTCCACCCCTTGTTTGTAGGCTCACCAAGATTACAAAATCAGGACGGCCGTTGTGGCGATCTGAGCTTTTTCAGGGCCTTCTCTTAGTTCTAAAGAAAGGGGCTGGAGGGGCAGAGTGACGCCAGTGGGTGCCTCGGACACCCAACTCCCAGAAGGCTCTTAAAGGCGCGCAGCAAGAACTAGGTCGTCAGGATGCTTCTTGGGCTTAGAGTGCAATCCAAGCTCGTGCCCGGAGGTGGCCTGGCGAGGGCGCCCCAGGCCGGGACGTGGCAGGGGTCTTGGCTGGGAGGGAGGGATGGGGCCTCAGGACTGGGTGCGGAGTGGGCTTTGCCCGGACGGAGACCTGGGCAGGGTGGCATCTCCACGAGGTACAGCGCCCATTGGGAGAGTTCCTTCCTCCGCGGCGCAGGAAGCAGGAGGGAGCGTCCAACCTGTTGAACTTGTGTATTGACAAGTTGTCAAGCTCGTCGAGCGGAAGATTGCCCTGAATTAATTTGTTTGTTTAAACTGTTGGTGGTAATTGTCACATCTCCCCTGCCTTCCTCCAGCACACTCTGAGAGGGCTTTCCCTCGTCCCATTCCCCAGCGGACCCGGGCTCGGGTCCTTTTCTCCTGGGGTCCTCGGAGGCCAAACGGCATCTCCAAGTGGGGCGAGGGATGGAGGTGGCGGGGGGAGTGGTCGTCGAGCGGATTGGGAAAAAGTGTGTGCAGAGACGCTGTGCCTGGCTGTGCGCAATGCTCCCTCTACCCTTGGTTGCGGTGGAGACGCAGCTACTCCTGCCCAGAGGGTCTCTGGTTTCCCTGCTACCTTCCCTGGGTGCAGAGGAGCCCTCAACCGACAGAGAACACACCTAGTCTTGCCTGAGGCTCGGGTATTGGTGTGACACTTTGGGCCGGGCTGCTCTTCTCGGCTTCAGCTTCCTTATGCAAACAGTGTAAGGGTTAAACGGTCTCAGAGCGCCCTCCACCCTCACATTCCTTCTCCCTCCTTCTCTTCACCTCCCGGGTGCCCTTGCCTGTCCAGACGCAGCTTTTGGCCCGAGAGCGCGGCAGCGTCTAAGTGTCACCGAGTCTCTGATCTCGGGCGTGCGCCGGTCTGTCTGTCTCTGTAGCCGTGCAGCATGAGCGGGGGCCTCGGACGTCCACCATCCGCAAGCAGGTGGCCCTATACTTCCGTGGACACAAGGAAGAGAACGGGGCAGCCGCGCACTTCCCCTCCGCAGCACTACCCGCGCCGGCATTCTTCACCGCGGTTACGCAGCTGGAGCCCCACGGCCTGGAACTGGCCGCCGTGTCCGCCACCCCTGAGCGGCAGACCCTCGTGAGCCTGGCTCAGCCCACGCCCAAGGTCAGTGACCTTGCTGGGCCCGAGACCTTTCCGAGTGGAGGGCGGAGAGGGGCGCGCCCATTCTTTCTCAGCTGGCATAGCTCAGGCAAAAGATGGAGAGAGAGAGACCTCACGGGGTGCTCGGTGCTTCGCCGAGCCCTGCGGGGAGCTCTAGACCTCCCTCTCTCCCCTGTTGAGCTAGGGGTGCTCAAATTTTAGTGTGCAGTAAAGTCACTCTCTAAGCTGACTGCAAACGTGGCCGCCTAGGCCCATCCCCCTTTCAGCAAATTTGAGGTGGTGCCCAGGAACCTGTATCTTTAGAAAACTAGTGTAAAGCCCTGGCTGAACTAAGAGGGCAGCCTAGGTGTTCCTGGAGGACAGAAGAGCAGAGTTTGTTTTTAGAAGAAAGAAGTTGCCTGCAGCTGGCGGAAGAGCCCCTGAATTGCAACTGCAGGGATCTAATCTCTTGGGCAAAGCCATGGGTCCCTAATGCAAGAGAGAAATGTGGAGCTCACTTTGTTAGGACAGTTTGAAGAAGTTGGCTTCATTTCCCACTCCCCGTACTCTCTTCTGAGCCGCATGAATTTACACAATTGAGCCTGTACTAGCAGGGACACAGCCAGAACCACCTCAGAAGGCTGCCACCTAGGGACTACCTTCCAGGCTTCCAGTTGGTACCTACCCAAAGCCCCCACTCCAGGCTGAGAAGGGCTCCAGATCTCTCTCCCCAAGAGGAGGGCCAGCTGCAGCCCCACACTGCAGGGAAGCCAAACACCTGGGCACACGCACACACACAATATTTAATATTGCTTTCTTATCCTTGATGTGTATAATAAGCTTGGGAAAGTAGTGTTATGAATATGTCGTCAGTTATGAATGGGAATGCTCTATGAATGATTAAGATGTCTAATTGAAATATTTCCATAATATACTAATCCTTTCTAAAAATACTCATATGCATATTTGTGTTTGGGATGCCTATTAATTTATACTTTCTCCACATCTATTTTTATTTACTCAAATGCAAGAAGCTCTTGTCTAAATTGGGAGACAGGCTTGGCACTTGGCTCAGCCTGAGGAAAATTTGCTGCAGGGGATAGAAAAGCCAGATGCCCCTCTTGAAGGAACAGGCCGCCAAAGAGTGGAAATGAGCCTCTCCCATCAATTATTATTCCCCAAACTCTATAGATATTCCTATCTCCTTCACTGGTCTAATTAGAAATTTTTAAATTTGGCTCTTCTTGCAAAGCTGCAGTTTCCTTACTCCCTGTTGTTTCTCTTTCTTCCCCACCCAGTACCCCCATGAAGTGAATGGGACCCCAATGTATCTCTATGAAGTGGCCACAGAGTCAGTGTGTGAATCAGCTGCCAGGCTTTTATTTATGAGCATCAAGTGGGCTAAGAGTGTTCCAGCTTTCTCCACGCTATGTTTGCAAGACCAGGTATGACCAAGAGGGCACTGAGCTCTTGGGGGAAGGGGGTTGGGAAAGAAGCAACAGTAGCCAGTCTTATGAAACTAGAACTTACCTGGATAAATCACCAAGGCCAAGCATCCGTTCTTAACAGCAGTAGGAAATGATTTTTCTTAGCTTCTTGCTATGGGTTCAAAATAGCTAGCTATGGAATCCTTACTAAGAAATGTAATTATGTTATTTCAGGAAAGTTGGATATAATCTAAAAAAAAACAAATATACAAGACCATTGTCTTTTTTTTCATTATCTTTTTTTAGTTTAATTGAAACATCAAATTTCATCACAAATTTAAAAAATCTTAATGATTTTTAAAATTGTTAACAAAACAATATTTTCTTAAGAACACTGGAACTGAGAGACAGAACGTCATGAGAGTATTCCCTTGTAAGATTTTGGGAACTAGTCTCATTATTTTATATTTGCAGCTTTATATTTTCCATTGTGATGCTCATAGTTTTGGCCACTGATTGATCAGCATGAAGGATTAAAGAGTGCATTGCACACCTCCCTTGATTCTTAAATGCTTTTAGAGTTTTTGTAAACAAATAGGTCTGGTGCGTAATCCTGTGGTTGTAAATGACATTAAGAGGGAGAAAACAAAGTATGTGCCTTTAAAATTGCATCGTACCGAAACTCAGAAGTTTTGTTGTTAGGAATATCAGAAATGGCCTCTGCCAGAATTTTTCTGCCCTTAAGGGAAAGAAATAAAATGAAGTATTCACAAAAATTGGCCGTCACCAGCACATTCATGGAAATTAATGACAAATTTCCCAAAAGGCTAATAAGTAGCTCCAAAAGCAAAGGATTTGTTTCTTTAATTCATTTTATACCTAATTAAAGCATAATAGTGCCCCTTAATATGAAGTACATTTCCTACAGAGAGCCCTGGCAATGTGCTCAAAACATTTAATCTTCTAGCATGGGATGTTCTTTTTTTCATGGCCTGGACTTTCAGACATGATCAGAATTAGACATTGTTTACCTTGCATTTTTAAAGTATTATTTTCTGTATTTAATGCAATAAAACTTAAAATAAAGCACTTTGAAAGTTAAACCTTTTGGTCTAATTGTGACTTTGGTTACAAGCCTTCACAATTCAGCCCTTAACTCTCAAAAGGAAATCCTCTCACATCCAGAACTGACTGGTTTTTGAGAGATTTTTCAAAAACAAATTTTTCAAGATGGTTAGTTTCTATCTTTGACAAGCTTTACTGGTTGACTCTGACCATTTGCTGTGTGTGTGTGTGTGTGGGTGTGTGTGTGTGTGTGTGTGTAAGTTGGCTGTTTTTTCTCAAAACAAGTATTTGTAGACTCTTTAATCCAAACAAAATTTACTTACTGTCTGCCACTTAGCCCTTCGGTGGAAACCCTTTAACAACAAGCAAACTGCAGTGAAGTGGAATCCAGTACATTAATTTCGAAAAGGAGCCATATTTTCATTTTAAATATTCAGTAGCACATTTTAATAGAATGAAAATGACAAGCACCTTGATGCTGTCCACTTATGAGTCTCAGAAAAATCAGGCAGTGAGATGAGGTAAACTCAGCAAAACCTGATTAACATAATTACACCCTGATTTCCCTGCATGCCTCTTGGGAATTAGTGATCACTCTCCCAGCCCAGCCCGCTCAACCCTCCAGGAAGATGGGGGCCCACATCTGCATGCTTAGCCTGGAATCCTCAACCCTGATAATATCAACATTTTCTATGTTGATATTATCTACCTGCTGTGCTGCTGGTGACATTTCATAGAGCCTGGGTCTCCTGAGAAGTTTTTAGGTGGTCAGGAACAAATGGATGCAAGAACAAGAAGGGTAAACTCTTTCTCAAGGGAAGCAAAATTTGGGGAATTGGAATGGCTGACTCTCAAATGCATGTGCTTAAGTATAGACACCTTTTAATAAAGGAAAATATGAGAAAATAAGGGAAAGCTAGAATATTCAGAGGAAAAACTATCAGGACAGGCATTTAAAACACTTCTTAAAATGATGGAAATTTACATATTGAAATTGTTTATAAATTTATAAATTACACACTATATTATATTATACATCTATTGTATGACAGCTGATGCTTTTGGAAGATGCTTGGAGAGAACTGTTTGTTCTAGGAATAGCACAATGGGCCATTCCGGTTGATGCTAACACTCTACTGGCTGTATCTGGTAAGAATTGCACAATTTAATGACTTTGTTGTAGAAATTACCATAAAAATACATTACTGAAAAAAGAACAACATGTAAAGAATAACAAATTCCTGCTGAACAATAGAGTATACCTGTCATTTATAAATCTATATTTAAATGCAAATAATGTTGTTTTGTTGTATTCATGACTGCTTGCATTGTTATTTAAATGCAAATTACTGTGTTTGTTATCATCCAAGAGAAGATTTTATATTAACTTTCATACAATATAGCCAGTTTACATGGAATCAGATATCTTAGAGTGACAATTGAATAGATATTGATATGCAGGATTTTGTCAAAAATCAATATTAAATCATGAAAATGCCTTCATGTTAGAGCATTTATTGCATATTTTTATTCTAGGCATGAATGGTGACAACACAGATTCCCAGAAGCTGAACAAGATCATATCTGAAATACAGGCTTTACAAGAGGTGGTGGCTCGGTTTAGACAACTCCGGTTAGATGCTACTGAATTTGCCTGTCTAAAATGCATCGTCACTTTCAAAGCTGGTAAGCAGACACAAACTGCTGTCTCTTCTCCTTCCCCAGTTTTGCCATCTCACTAACTCAGACACCTCCAAGTCCAAAAAAGAGGTGATGGTTTTCAAGAGAGCTGATACTCTTAGTGTGACTCGATAGCCATGGGACCTGCATGTTCTTCTGCTGGCCATCCACTTCCAGAGAGTGCTTTCCCCATCTGCATTTCCTGTGCTGCCTATCACAATTTCCTGGTCTTCATTTCTAGTTCCTACACACAGTGGTTCTGAACTGAGAAGTTTCCGGAATGCTGCCGCCATCGCAGCTCTTCAGGATGAGGCTCAGCTAACTCTCAACAGCTACATCCATACCAGGTGACCCTTGTTTGCCTTGAACGTGTACTTAAGAAAATTGCTTCCATTGTGAGTGTGTGAGCAGACAGCAAAAAGCCAGTTCAAACACTGTGACTAATTATCCTGTTGCCAAGCCAGTTAATTTAATTAGAATCTGTGTCCTCACGTATTTCGAAGGGTAGGTGAGAGGAGCAAATCAAATTACATTACAAAACTGAAAGCACTGCCAGACACCTTACACCTTTCCTGGATGAATAAGTTGATCCATCAATATAGCTGAACACATTGAGGTGAATGGGCCCAGATATGAGCAAGGTGAAAAATGAAGGCTAAAGTGTTATGTTAGTTGATATATTAGAGAGTGGTCACATGATCCTTTAAAAAAGGCAGATGCCTTTCTTTGGATGCCAGTCCCAAATAGAAGGACCAGAGAACTTTCTAAAGCGGTCATCTTTAACCCCATCATGACTGCCGTCTGGCTTTGGTGATTGGTATCTGTTGACTTATTTTGAGCCATAGCACCCATCGTGTTACTTCTGGCCAAGCAAAGCCCACTGACAGAGGCTGTTCTTGGCTATTTGTAGAAACTCTCAGTCACTGGGGTTCCAGCAGTGCTCCTCCTGGCCCACCAAATGGGCAAATCCACCACGAGGTCTACAGACTTTCTGATTCCGTTTTCAGACGAAAAAAGCAAGGCTTTTAAAGAGCAGTGAAACCTTGCTAGCTTCCTAAGTTAGGGCTGCAGTAGATCTGAGGTTAGAATAGAGTTGCTCTTCTTACTTATTCTCTAGATCTTGAAGAGAAGCCCATGGAAACCAGTCTCTATCATCTCAACATCACCCATAGACACTAGGCTGGGAGAAACTAAATCAAATGGGTAGAGGCAGTTAATGCTTCCATTACTGAAGGGGTCAAAGAAACCCCAAGTCACCTGTGTTCATTTGGGATGATACCACTTCTGCAGGGATCTCCTTATCCTTTTATAAATCCTCTTTTGAATACTAATGAGTAAAACTGTTCCCTGTCCCAGAGTCGTTGAATGTAGCTTTTCGGAATTCCTATTCCTGAAAGCTTTAGGCTTCACAGTAGATCTTCAATAGCTGATAGCAACCAATATCTATTGAGTGCTTACTGTGTGCCTTACAACCCAGCATATTATGATTTTCCCTAAAAGTAAGGGAACAAGTAAATTTGTAAATTGTGAGTTTATCAGCAACAACAAATTGTTCCCTGTCCATGGAATATCACTGAAACTGTGACGAGTGGTAGAGCCTGTGTATGTTTTTCCAAATTAAAGTTCCGTGGTTTTAAATTTAAAATCCACATTTACTTTCAGAATGTATATAGTAAGCACTTACATTTGTTCAGAATTATAAAATGGAACAGTACATAATTTGGGCACTTTTTCCCCACTAAAAACTAAATAGTATATCATAACTGACCTCTGACATTTAGAGTCTTTAAGGTATAAAGAACATCACACCAGGAGAATATGATACTAGGTATTGATTCAGTCAAGCCTTTGCTGAGTACTCGCTTTGTGCAGGGTGGCTGGTGAGCACTGTGGAACACGAGAAAGGATAAGATACTACCCATTATCGTTACAGGAAGTAGGCAGAAGTGTTACTCCAACTCAGACCAGGGAAGAGAAAAAGCAAAGTGGGGAGTGAGAGAGAGAAATTCTCGTTGGAGGGAGTGAGAAAAAAATCTGCAAAGTCTGATGCATCGAGAAGACATGTGAGCTAGTTCTTGGATTCCAGCAGGAGAGAAGGGGACCAACCGGAGGCAGAAGAGGGGCTGGTAGAGGTGCCATGGAAGGTGCCAGAAAGGGAGTAAGGAGAGTCTGAGAGAGCCTGACATTTCAGGAGCTGCTTCTAGGACAACCTGAGAGAGTTAAACCACAAATTAACAGAAGTCTAGTTTAGAGAAATGACAAGTATACTACTTCTCTGTCACCCTCAAAACAAGGAAATTATTCATGGAAGGAACACATCTGCTTCGACGTGAGCCTTTCATTTCATGATATCAGCTACAGCTAGAATTTAATACTAATATCTAGAGTCATACATGTGACAAAACTGACTATACCTTACTGCTTAGCTCCTTCAAATCAGCGAACATTCTCCTCTAGCACTTTCCTGTCTAGAAAAATAAAATCTGAAATTGAGAAGTTAATGTGGCAAACTGAGCTAATTGTGCATTAATTGTTAAAGCTGCAAAGTGAGCTAATTGTTACAGCCTGGTAAGTGATTTCTCTAATTACCTAGGACACGAGGAGAGGGCTAGAAATCGGCATTTCCAACAAACTATATACAACTACGTGTAACAACTATATATAACTACATATAATAATAAACAATTTAGTTATATATAATAAACTATATAACTGACAATCAAATATCCGAATCCGTGACAGACACAGAACACTTACACCTGGAAAGAAAACTTCCAGTTATGTATGCTGATGGATGAAGTCAAGGTCAAAGATACTCTACAAAATAATTTTGAGCAGTCAGAGAGCCCCTCTCTTTCCTTCTCTCTCTGTCTCTGTCTCACACACACACACATACACATGGTTATTGTTTCTGGGTAGTAGAGTACTCCACATATAATAAACACTTAATTTGTGTTGACTGACTAACCAGCCCCTTCCTAACTAGAGAATAAAAGAAGTGGGTGAGGAGGTGAGTGGATAATCTACTCACAGTAAATCAAGAGTTAACTGTCTGTGGAGTCACCAAAATACGTCCTTTCTGAAAGTAATTATTTCCCACAGTGTTTTCTCATTGTGGGAAACTTCAGCATGTTGGGTGGATGCTGCAGACACAGTGGGGGCTTATCTAGGCAGCCACTGCTTCCCACCCACTTCAGGGGGCTTCTCTCCTCTGCCTGCCTGAGAAGGGAAACAGAGCTGCTGAAGAGAGTAAGTGGCCAAGGTGAAAGGGAGACGTGGGCCTTGGGAATACTTTCCAGGAAACGTAGGAGATGTTTTTGGCAAGTAGAGTAAGCGGTGGGATTTATGTATTTTTTTAAATGTAGAGAAGCTACACCGTGTCCATACCACATTATTAAAGGTAGTCTGGTGGTCCCTGTCCATTGGTGGTCATGAAGCTGGGCAGTGAAAGAGCCAAATGAGGTCCTCAGAGGCCCAGAATGAATTATCAGCCTCGTATCAGGTTGAAGAGAGGGACTCTCTTGTGCCCAAAGCTAAGAGACAAGCATGAAAGTTGTTCCCCTGGACTCTGCACGGTGGGGTTATTGGGCAGTTAAACTCAATGTTCAGCTACCTAACTCCTGTGTAGGAATTGATATCTGTCAGTTTCTAGCATCTGTGGCCATGGACTGAACCTGGCTGAGTCACAGATAAGTGTCTCCAGAGGTCAGTCTTTTGGGTGGTCTGTGTCAGTGGAGGGAGACCTCCTGGTAGACTGTATTGACACCTGATTCCAAGCTATTGACTGAAGACGCATCAAGGCAGTGAGGAGGTGGCTTATAGGCATCTAAAGGCAGCAGAAAATTGAACTTGCACATCTGAGCACAGATGTACGTTGGACATCAAGAGAGGAAATTGTTCAGCAATTTCTCACATCTTTAATTATATGCCAATTTCACTGACATGAAAGTTGGGTGGCACTGCCAGCCAACAGAATTTAGTCTTTAATTTGCAGTGTAATAAGGAGGGAATTATTCCTGAGAGTGACTAAGTATAGTGCCTGAATAATAATTTAGAGAATTGCTTAGAAAAGGAATCCATTTTATTTGAGGGAAATAGCCTCATGAAGGAGTCTTGTGACTCAGAAACTGTGGATGTTGTCACTAGTTTTGTCATCAATACCATTGGTTGGTTTCTACACTGGCAACCTTAAGTTTATTATTTGGTCTAAACTTAGTACCATGTTTCTTAAAATTACTTTTTCTCCAAAAAAACTGCAACCCCTGTGCTAATGAGGAGACAGTCACCGTGTGCTTTTGGCAGCAGCATTATGTTCTCCATGCCTCAATTATTCCACCTGCAAAACAGGGACAGTAGTGCCTGGCTAGGACTCTGTAGTATGTTATTAAAGAGGCTGAATCAGGAAATTAAGCTGAAGATGGTGTGTGTTCAAGGATGAGATATTAAGCCTGTTAGTGATGGATCTTACCTTGCTTTCATGGCTTCTCCTATTCCAGATATCCCACTCAACCCTGTCGCTTTGGAAAACTCCTGTTACTTTTGCCAGCTTTACGTTCTATTAGTCCATCAACCATAGAGGAAGTGTTTTTCAAAAAAACCATCGGCAATGTGCCAATTACAAGACTGCTTTCAGATATGTACAAATCCAGTGATATCTAAGCTCTCCAAGTCCCTACTTTTCAGGATGGGACAGTATCTGATGAACTTCTACCCATGGAGAACAAGCCTCAACTAACAAACCCTTCAGGAAGCATAAACCTGGGAATGTGTAGCCTTCAGGAAAAAATGTCAATTGACACAAAACAATTCCAGTAGCTCTGACCTGCTGCCTCACCCAGGGTGGGGTGGCCTGGAAGGAAAAGGGGGTGTAAGAGGACTGCCTGAGCAGAGAGGACTCACTGCTACCATGCCCTGGGAGGGGACCGAATTCGGGGTTGCCACAGGCCAGGCCATTCTGCCTCTTACCTGGAAGATCAGGCTGATCTATCAACAGCTGAAACATAAGTAGAACATTTTTTTTCCCTTTTAGCGTATAAAGTTGGGTAACCAAATATAGTTCTGTGTATAACATCATACAGCAGCCTTCAGAACTATCTTATGTTGAAGAATTTATTTCAAAAATAATGGTTAGGTTTTAAATCAAAAGTTTTATCAAAAGTTTCCCTTCTATTGTACTACTTCATAAAGTGGCCTTCAGAACTGAGTTAATAAGTGAAAGGTAGCTTATGCTGTGAGATTTGCTTTTTCTCTCTCTTCTTCCTTTCTCTTTCTTTCTTCCTCTTCCTCTTCCTCCTTCTCCCCCTCCCCCTCCTTCTTCTTCTTAATACCATAGGCCAGGCAACCTTGTCAAAGGAATTGGTGGACGAAAATGAGATTCTCACCAGGACTTCAGGTTGGATAACATCTAAAAATAGAAGAGCTTTACTAAAAGAACACAAGTCGAGGGAGGATGAATAAAAACAGCAAAACCAAATAAAGTGGAGATGAATGATGGAGTGAGGCAGACTGCTGTCCCATTAACACAGTGCTGAAACCAAAGGCAATGGGGGTCCAAACTCGTGTTTCAGCGAGTCACACCAGACAGTGAATGAACAGAGACATGAGACCAGAAGGAACTTCAAGGAGATGGATGCTAAAGGGCTTCTTGATCCAATGCTAACAGCCTGAGACTCTTCAATGCCTTTCAGAAAACCGGTTTCTAGTAAAGCTTTGAATGCCTGCACGTGCACACACACTTCGTCCTACACTATAAGCTGCTCCTTTGGTATGAATCTCTACTTATGGAAATGTAGAAACAAACATTTTTAAATAGCTGCTGTACTTTTCACATTTTGATTTATTAGGTACTAGCACTGAGGAAAAATATTCAGCACTTGGACTATTATAGGATGAGTAAAACTTTCCTTGTATAAAGTGAATTAACTGATTTGTGAAGTTAAAAGGTTGTACTCATTGTATTTACAAAGAATAAAAAATATATTGAATTTAAATGAACTCTGCCTGATTTCTTAGCCTCCCTCCCCGGCTGGTTCTTATCCACCAGTTACAAGGCGGCGGCGGCAGCTGGTGTAAAAACTGAAGCTCGGAGCACTGCAGCCTGAAGAACTGAACCACAAAGGCAATTTCCTTTTTACAGTGAATCCCATGTAAAATGATGAATAAAGAAATATAAGATTCTGTTCTCTGCAGCTCTCAAATGTAATTGCATCTGTTAGAAAAATTACTGTGTGAGGAAGAAAGAGGCCGATTAACAGAGTCTTCATTCACTCACTCCTCTGTTTCTAACTCTCTTGCTAACATTTCAGTCCTGACCAGGAACTTAAAATTATTTAATGATCAAAAAGATAAAGTGTGAAGAACCATATTGGTGAGTAAGATGCGGAAAGAGCAGTAGAAAGTGCATTGAGATGTTCCCAGCAAATCTCAGGGCACTGGTCCCACAGCCAGAAGCCGGTGGTGGAAAGCAGAGTTGCCCAAGGACATGGGCACTATGCATTCCTCCTGGGCAGCAGCTCCAGCAAGAGTCTGGAGCAGAGGCACTAGCATCTCTTGGCTAAACTGACTTGGCAGATAGCATGTGTGGAAGTTCAATCAGCCATCCACTCCTACTCCACTAATTCCACTGAGAAAAAGAAGTTGGTCTTAAAGGAAAGCAAGCTACTCAAAGATTTGTACAAGAATGTTCTTTACAACACTGTTCATATTTAAGAACTAAAATGTCCACCAGCAGAGAATAGATAAATTGTGGTAAACACAGACAGTGTTACAGTAGTTCAAGTGAATGGGCTAGAGCTGATGTATAACGTAGGTAAATCTGGAATATGGTGTTGGGGGAAGTGAATCCCAGAGGATACATACAGATTGGTTTTAATATAAAATTTTGCAACCTACAGAACAATACTCCACCATGTTTATAGATATACAAATGTATAGCATATGTTTAAAACAAACATGAGTATGGTAAACACTAACCATATGATAGTGGTTACCTTTGGGAATGGATGGGATTGCTGAAGGGTACCGAGAAGACCCTCCCTCAAATGTTTCTGAAATGGTTGATTTCATAAGACAGAAGAGAATTGCAAACAAATGTAAGTTCAATGACAAGATTTGGCAGAGATGAGCAATGGATTCAAGGCTGTTCATCCATGTATTAATCAAGTTTTACTTCAATAATGCTGAATTACAACCCCCAAGACTTTTAACAACAAACTTGTATTTCTTGCTCACGGGACTGCTGGGCTGGGCACCTGGCTGCAGTTTGGGTTCAAGTGGGCTCCAGTGTTTCCTCATTCTGGACTAGCATCTTCCTTAGAGAAACTTCTTTGCATGACAGAGTGCAGAAGTGCAAGGGGCTGAGCCAAACCATGCGAACACATTTAAAGCTGCTGCTCCCGACATGTGTGTTCACTTTCCACCAGCCAAAGCCAAACACATGGCCAAACCCAATCTCATGGGGTCAGGGAGTGTATGCTTCTCAAGGAAGAGGAGGGGGGAATCACTGACATAATAAAAGGATAAAGAAGATGTGGCACATATATACAATGGAATATTACTCAGCCATAAAAAGAAACGAAATTGAGTTATTTGTAGTGAGGTGGATGGACCTAGAGTCTGTCATACAGAGTGAAGTAAGTCAGAAAGAGAAAAACAAATACCGTATGCTAACACATATATATGGAATCTAAAAAAAAAAAGTCATGAAGAACCCAGGGGCAAGACGGGAATAAAGACGCAGAATAAAGTCCATTCTCTACTAGAGAATGGACTTGAGGACACAGGGAAGGGGAAGGGGAAGCTGGGACAAAGTGAGAGAGTGGCATGGGCATATATACACTACAAACATAAAATAGCTAGTGGGAAGCAGCCGCTTAGCACAGGGAGATCAGCTCGGTGCTCTGTGACCACCTAGAGGGGTGGGATAGGGAGGGTGGGAGGGAGGGAGACGCAAGAGGGAAGAGATATGGGGACATATGTATATGTATAACTGATTCACTTTGTTATAAAGCAGAAACTAACACACCATTGTAAAGCAATTATACTCCAATAAAGATGTTTAAAAAAACTATCACAGTCAGAATCTAATCTATTTGAAATACTCTCAGTAAAGTTAAAAGGTAGTAAGTTTCCTGTGACATGCCACGGAATACTGATTTCCCACCGGAATTGCCTTTGTTTGGGGCATCTCTGCCATTACAAAGAAGAATCAAACCTGGCTTTCGTAAATCAACTATAGTTTCAAAACAAAACAAAACAAAACCCTGGCTTTCAACATTTGAGAAAGCCCAGAATTAAAAACCCAGTAGTGCTCTCATCTGGGATTCTGAAATCTCTGCTGTATGCAGCCTGGATACTTTAAGAACCTCACCGCTTGCTTAGATTTTAAGGCAGACATCCTCTAGGGCTGCTGTTCTGGGGAGGTGTCACTGCAGTCTTGGATACACAAATTCCAGATCTACAGTTTCAAGTTCTGCAATTTGAATATACCAACAAGAGAAGGTGAACCCAGCCAAGTGATTACTGCAGTCAAAAACCAGACTTCTCAGTGCTTCTCCTTTGACAAATGTTTTTTCTAAATCTGGGAGGGTCACCTTTTAAGAGTAGTAATTGTGTACGATGACAATTAGATATGGAGTCTTACATTTGTGTTTGAATTACTTTTAGTTGTTCTTTGATGCTAGGGAAGAGAAAGAACAGAGGATGAGTTCAGAAACTGAATTGAGATTCCCAAATTATTTCACTTGTAGTTCAAGATTTTTAGTTCAGTTTAGGAGCCCAAGAACTGAACCCACTGGCCAGAGACCTGCACTGTGGTTGCTGTCCTTAATCATTTATATAAAAATGGAAACCCTCTGTGGTGATTGTTTTGTGATGTATAGAAATATCAAATCTATATCAAATCTATGTTGTGCACCTGTAACTAACATAGTGTTATAGGTCAATTACACCTCAGTTTTAAAAGAAGAAAGGACATGTAATCACAGTGTTCTAATAGGTTCTGCAGTTAACAATTTTTACATTGTTATAATAATACAAACACTAATTATTGGTATAATTAAAAGTATGATGGGGGCTTCCCTAGTGGCGCAGTGGTTGAGGGTCTGCCTGCCGATGCAGGGGACGTGGGTTCGTGTCCCGGTCCGGGAAGATCCCACATGCCGCGGAGCGGCTGGGCCCGTGAGCCATGGCCGCTGAGCCTGCGCGTCCGGAGCCTGTGCTCTGCAACGGGAGAGGCCACAACAGTGAGAGGCCCACGTACTGCAAAAAAAAAAAAAAAAAAAGATAAAATATTTTGGAGAGGATGAGGGAGGAGAGGTGGAGGTACTAAATCTTCATCTCATAATATTTATACCTTTAAAAATTGCCTTTTCTTTTTATTGTATCTATGAGACGATAGATGTTAATCATTTCACAATATGTAACTCAAAGCGTCATGCTGTGCAAGTTAAACTTATACAGTGACGTATGTCAATTATTTCTTAATAAAACTGGGGGAAAAACAAACAAGGTAGAGAACAGGAAAAAAAAAAAAGGAAACCCTATACTTCTCTGAAGTTATTTGTGTATGTGTGGCTCTCTCTCCCAATGGTACATATGGCTCTACTTCATTCATTTTACCATCTGCCTAGTACTTCACTGTATGGATGGACTACAGTTTACCCAACGAATTCCTTATTGGTGGACTTGGGTGGCTTGCAGTTTCTCACTGTAGTAAATTAAACTACAAAGAGCTGTCCTTCTATGTACGCTTCTGTGGACTTGTGGGGTATTTCTGTAGGATAAATTCTTAGAAGTGGCATTTCTGGGTCAAAAAGATTATATGCATTTTTAATTTTGATACATATAACCAAATGGCTCTCCAAAAGGGTTGTATCAATTTGCACTCCTGTGAAGAGGGTATGAGAGTGCCCATTTCATTGCTCAGAATTTAAAAGTGCTTAATCAGACACAGGCTTGATGAACACTTCAGAAGCTGTTAGAAAAATACAGAGAATACATACGTTTCAATAATGAATATGCCTCTGCTACTGGACTGGTGAAGTTGGTTTCACTTTTCACCCATGGTTAGAGCTTGGTTCACTAAATTTTTCAATCCAGGCCACTTCTGTGAACTTTTGACAGTACCCATATCACAATGAAGGTTGAGAGACAGTGGATAAGTGAAAATATAGAAGGAGCTTGGCAGACACTTTCTGTTGCTAAGAAGCTGCTCTAAGAATCTCAAGTCACTCATTTTACAATAACATTTTTTATATTTGCTTATGGAGGGAGATCCCTGGTGGCCTAGTGGTTAGGATTCCAGGCTTTCACTGCCGTGCCCTGGATTCGATCCCTGGTCGGGGAACTGAGGTCCCACAAGTCGCACAGCATAGCCAAAAAAGAAAAAAGAATTGCTTAAGAATAATAACTCTCTTTAACTGAATAGCTCCAGTACCTTTACAGCATATGGCTTATTTTTTTTTCATATGGCTTATTTATTTTTTTTTCATATGGCTTATTTTTTAATGTAGTCTGTTTTTTAGATTTTTGAGGCTCATTTTAGAATTTGAAGTTGTTTTTTTTCTCCACATATTGCTGACCTGCATATAGACCATTAGGGAGGGTTGTCAGAGATTTTGACCACCGCTGAGCTGGGCTTGTTGGCAATGTACAGAGGGCAGTCTCTCTCATGAAGAAACTAGGATGTTGCCACATAGCCTGGGTATCTTTCTGACGTACCAAAGTATTGCAGTGTTTTGCTGGGAAACTGAGTAGGGTCAAGTATTGAGGAGGCCAGGGTCATAGGTTTGATCCTCAGGGGAGCCAGGTGGCCTTATTCTGTCTGTGGCCCTAGTATCTCTAACATCCTTCAATGGTTATGTCCCAGGACACTGAGCAAGTGGCAGTGGAGGCCTGGGCTCCTCTACTGTGAAGGCTGGAGAACAGCTCCCAGCTCTTGTCCTGCCATGTGTCATCCAGGGCATCTTCTTTGCATTGACCCAGCCATGAGCCTAGAGAAAGGAGCGCTAGCCAGGGTGAAGAGACTGGGGTTCTAGTTATGACCAGTGTGATCTCCGGCAAGTCAGTTAACCTCTCTACACCTCAGTTAACCTCTCTGCACCTCAGTATTTTCATCTGTGCAAAGGAGCACTAGGCTTAGTGATGCCTAATTTCCCTTATTCTGTTCTCATCATTCTCATCATTATATTTTAGTTGGGGCCAGGAGACCACTGGAAGAAATTCTCCTTGGTGGCAAGAACTAATCAGATTGATCGGATTTCCAAACATGCTCAACCTTGACTACTTTCCTTCCAAATCCTTTCATTTCAAATTGTTCTCAGTCTTGGCTGCACATAGCATCACTCCAGGAGCTTTCGAAATGCTCAGTGCCCAAACTGCATCCACACCAGAGCAATTACACCAGAATCTCTGAGGCAGGGCCCAGGCACCAGTATTTGAAAGCTCCCCGGTGATTCCAGTGTGTGGCTGAGGATGAGAGGCACTGAGGTGGCCTTCTGTTGGGAGGCCTGGGACAGGGGTCATGTTCAGGCTCCCAGATCGTCTGTGTCCCTCATCCCTCGTGCCTGATTGCTCTCCCCCTACTCACTGGTGACCTTTAAAAAGTTCATTCTTTCCCCTTTTTCCCTGCTCTGGCCTGTCCTTGAGCTCACCCAGCTGATTGTGGCGCTTATGATTGAGAAGCTCTTCTGACCGCTTCCCTTTCCCCAGAAATTAACGTGATCATTAAGGCTTATAATTTCACTTACCAGTGCTATCAATCAAGGGGCTGCGAAACAGAGTTGAGTGCTTTTGTAATTGGCAGCAGCCTGTGATTCGGAGCAGGGCACCCAGGGGCTGTGAGGAGGCTGGAGGAGGGGAGAGTTGGTGTGCAGGAGGGGCTGTGCCTCCTTGAACTGACTCCCTCAGCTCTTTGTGACTGGCTCCCAGAGGGGCCAGTAAGCTCTCAGTGTCATCTGCCCTGAATGTCAAGGCGAGGAAACCAGTTCCTGCTGGCAGCGCTTCAGGCTAACCCTTGCCCACCCCAAGCTCTCTGCAATGGAAAGGAAGGTCTCTTCGGGTTCTGAAGAGAGGAATAGGAAAGATCAGTGGATTCTTTATACACTGGGCAGCTCAAGTCTTGTCAGGGAGGGGCAGTGGGTCTAGATTATCTGTAGTTCAGAAGTGAGGTTAAGGCTGTCAGGCCCAAGGGAGTGACACATTCCTCCCTAAACCGCTTGCTTAGAGATACCTTGGAACCCCACAAATAGCAGTTGAGCATGGAGCAATGCATTCTCTGTGCCCCCTCCTCCAGCCCAGAGTGACTCCAGGTTTCTTCCTGTATGCTGAGAGCTGGTGATCAGAGTGGCCGTGGGACTAGAGCTGTTCTCCCTCCTGGGAGGATTGGGCTGGCTGATGGAGTTTCTAACAAACAAGTGCCTAGTGGAATATCTCATACATACATGGTAGGTGGATTATGGGCCAGAGGTGAAGGGGTAGTTATTTTTATTTCAAGTAAAACATTACAACAATATTAAAAGCGACTTTCTTTTATTAGATAGTAATATAGGAAATTTGTAGGGGAAAATTATATATAATTCCACCTCTCTAACACTATTTTTATTTTTGCCCATTTTTTCTAGTTCTTACACATGTACCTATATATTTTAACATAGTTGTAATCAGTGAACATATTTTCCGTTCTGATACTACTCTTAACATTCTATCACTAACATTTTTTACAGTATCTATGAAACTTCAGAATTCCTTTTGATGTTTTCATAATTCAGATACTTGGCATGTGCCATAATTTACCTCTCATTCAGTTTTGGATAATCATTAACCCAAATGTTTAATAAAGTAAGTTCACATTATATGGAACAACACACATAAGATCTACCCATGTAAAATGTTAAAATGTAGTTTCCTGGTTCCTACCTCCTGAGATTGGGATTCAGCCAGTGTGAGGTGGGGCCGGGGCATCTGCACTCTGACAGTCCCGATGCAGGTGGTCCCAGCTCCATAGGCTCAGGCAAGTGAGTGACATCTCCAAGGTCACACAGCTGCTCTGAACCCAGAAGCTCCCCAGCTTCTACAACTGAATTTTGCAGTCCATATAAAAGACCAGTCCCCTGCTTCTCAATATGGAATGTGTCTACTGAGTTAGTGCCTATATCAGGAGCTTACTTTTCTTTTTTTTTTTTTTTTTGCAGTACGTGGGCCTCTCACTGTTGTGGCCTCTCCCGTTGCGGAGCACAGGCTCCGGACGCGCAGGCTCAGCGGCCATGGCTCACGGGCCCAGCCGCTCCGCGGCATGTGGGATCTTCCCGGACCGGGGCACGAACCCGTGTCCCCTGCATCGGCAGGCGGACTCTCAACCACTGCGCCACCAGGGAAGCCCCAGGAGCTTACTTTTCTTCTCACTTATCTCCCAGGGCTCCTTCCAGGTGCTTCCCCCTCAGCAGTACTGGGGCCCCAGGACTCAATGCGCTTGAGTGCTCCCAGGAAGGGAAAAGAGTCTGGCCAGTGGTGTCATACTTCTTCATAAGAACTAGAGATCTAGTTCCCTGGTAGCCTAGTGGTTAGGATTCCAGGCTTTCACTGCCATGGCCCAGGTTCAATCCCTGATCAGGGAACTGACATCCCACAGAGATCAAGGATGGAAAACACATTTTTTCAACAAATTCTTAGAAATCATGACTGCCCCCTTAAAGAAATGATTTTTCTTTGGTCTTTTAAGCAAATTACTGACACATGCACAACATGGCTGAATCTTAAAACGTTCTGTTGAACAAAAGAATCCAGACAAAAGGAGCACTGGCTCAAGGACACAGCTTGGGATTTGAACCCGAGTCTGGGTGACTTTAAAGCTTACCCCTTTCTACTAGTCCCCAGCCTGCTTCTTGGTTTCTAGTCTGGGCTGTGGGTCTGCTGTTAGGGGAGGCCCTCAGCCAAGTCCCTTCCTGTGTTGGAAAAATGAGAGGCTTGGATTGAATTGCTTCTAAGATTCCTTACAGTTCTGATGTCCTATGATTCTGTAAGTCTAGTTCATTTAAACCATTTACTTATTTTTGAATAGTTAACAGTCACATGATATAAAATTCAAAAAGTTCCATAGGGTATGTATACATGTCACAGAGCGGAGGAGACTAAAGAGACATGACAGCTAAATGCAATGTGGTGTCCTGGATGGGATCCTGTGACAGAAAGAGGATATTAGTAGAAAAGCTGGTAAAAGTCAGTTTGGAGTTTAGTTAATAGTAATGTACCACGGCTGGCTTCTTAATTTTGTCAAAAATACTGTGGTCATATAAAATGAGGGGAAACTGAGTGAGGGGGTACATAGGAACTGTTCGTATTATCTTTGCAACTTTTCTGTAAATCTAAAATTATTCCAAAATTAAAAGCTTTTTTTTTTAAGAGTTCATATACAGTGAAAGGTTTTCCTCTCAGCTCCATCCACTGGGCACCCAGTCCCCCCGATCAGACAACCAGTGTTGCTTGTTTCTTACATAATCTTTCAGAGATATTCAATGAATAATCAGACAAAATATCTATATTATATAATATCATTTCTCAAAACAGAAATGTTTTATCTGTGAGATAAATTCCTGGAAGTGGAATTCCTGGGCATATAGTTTTGTTTTGTTTTGCGGTACGTGGGCCTCTCACTGTTGTGGCCTCTCCCGTTGCAGAGGACAGGCTCTGGACATGCAGGCTCAGCGGCCATGGCTCACGGGCCCAGCCGCTCCGCGGCATGTGGGATCTTCCCGGACCGGGGCACGAACCCGTGTCCCCTGCATCGGCAGGCGGACTCTCAACCACTGCGCCACCAGGGAAGCCCTGGGCATATAGTTTTGATAGTTATTGCCAAATTGCCTTCCATGGTGGGTGTGCCATTTATCCTCCTGCCAGACACTGTGTTTGAGGGCCTCTCATTTCACCAACACAGACTCTTGTCTGAGAGACCAGTTCACTTCAGTTTAAGTCATACTGTCAACTCCCAAAATATTCATGAACAAACCTCTCTAGAATGCTGCCAACAGAACATGGGTCCATTCTGAAGCACGTAGCCAAGGCACGCAGGGCGGCTGCAACGGCCAGAGGCAGCAAGGCTATGAAGAAGTGAGAGCAAATGTCCTCAGGAGAGGACATTCACAGAAGGCCATTGTCTCTGCTCCCCAGCACACAAAGGGTCAAGCCTCATAAATTTGCTCATAGTGGGGAAAAAAAACCTCAGCAGGTCAAAGTGTTCAGATTACAGGTCCAGGAAAATCCCTTTGCAGAAAGAAGACAGCAAATCCCCAGTGCAGTTGAAAGGACAAAACTTTCTTCACCCTCAGAGACTCTTCAATGAATAAACCAGTTAAACATGGTTTGGATTTACTGAACATGAAAACAACTGGATTAAAGTATAATCTAGCTAGAAAGGAAAGGAAATGTACCGAGAAAGCTAAGTAATGACAAAGCTGCAGTGTCTACGTGTGGCAAGCAGGGATGGCCATTCCAGTTTTATAACCAAATATTCTTAAATGTTTAGCTTTCCTTTAGATCAAGATAATGAATCTCTGCTTGCATTGGCCTCTTTGATAACAACACTGGCATCAAGGCAACCGTGTGAGCACGAGGGACAATGATGCCCAGGAGGCCGGAGGCCCTGGCTGTCAGGATGGATGTTCTGGCCTGGGCCCTGGCCTGACTGCCAGCGGTCTGTGCAATCCATATAGAAGGCAGCATCTCACAGGCACAGGCTTTAGAATCAGAAAGACCTGGGTTTGTATCCCAATGTCACTTCTTACTGGCTCTGTGACCTTGGACAAATTACTTACACTCTGTCTCAACTCTTCTCTTGGTAAAACGAGGATAACACCCATCCAATAGAGTTGTTCTGAGAATTAAATGAGGTAATAATGTGAAAAGCCCAGGCTGAAACATTAAGTCCTCAGCTCATGGTCGGTCGGTTGGTTGTTTCCCAGTTTCCCTCTCATGCATGCACACCAGAACACTAATGCCGAGTGAACCTACCCCACGCCACGCAGACTCAGGCACATCCAAATTACGTTCTATTACAGGAGGGTTCTGAATTTTTCACACTGTAGGTTCCTAACCCTTTTTGTGCCGAAGATTCCTACTCAGATGTTTATAAAAACACATAGGAATACAAAGGAAACCACACTCAACCAATTTGTTGAAATACATTTATCCAAGTATTTTTTTTTAACTTGTAAAAAAATGTGTGCTTTTTTAAAAACACATTAAATGAGATCTTGGGGCGGGTCTAATCACTATAGTAATTTTCAAATAGTGAAAGTATTTCAAGATCTGCAGCAATAAATGTGATATTTGCATTTTTAAATTAATGACAGTCAAAAGTTCTGCTTATACTACTACTCTGGTTTGCTACTACATTCATAATGAAAAAAATGCTACATTTCAATTAGAGAATACTAAAGATACAACTTTTTTCCCATCCAAATTGAGACACCAGGTTAAGAACTCAGGTGTTATAAAACATCACCACCTCTAGCCTCAAGATGACTGATAAAAGGCATTTAGGATTTCCCTGGTGGCGCAGTGGTTAAGAATCCACCTGCCAACACAGGGGACACGGGTTCAAGCCCTGGTTCGGGAAGATCCCACATGCTGCAGAGCAACTAAGCCCACGTGCCACAGCTACTGAAGTCTGCATGCCTAGAGCCTGTGCTCCACAATAAGAGAAGCCACAGCAATGAGAAGCTTGCGCATCGCAATGAAGAGTAGCCCCTGCTCACCGCAACTAGAGAAAGCCCACGCACAGCAACGAAGACCCAACGCAGCCAAAAATTTTTAAATTAATTAATTATTTTAAAAAGCCATTTAATAACTGTCAAACCAGCACTCCTTTATTTTACTCTTCCCCTCTGGCTTCTTTCAAGATTTTCTGTTGGTCTTTGATTTTCTGCAGTTAGAATATGATATGCCTGTGTTGTTTTGTTTTGAATTTATCTTGGTGTTCTCTCAGCTTCCTGGATCTGTGGTTTCTTGTCTTTAATTTTGGAAAGTTCTCAGCCATTAGAACTTCAAATATTTCTTTTGCTCTGTTCTCTTTTCTTTCTGGCATTCCAATTACACGTGTTACACCTTTTGCCAGTATCTCACAGTTTTTGGAAGTTCCGTTGTTTTTTCTATTGTTTTCTTTGCATTTCAGTTTGGGAAGTTTCTACTGACCTATCTTCAGATGCACTGATTCCTCCCTGTTTTATGTTGAGCCGAGTGGTGAGCCCATGGAAGCCATTCCTCATTTCTATGACAGTGATTTTGATTTCTAGCATTTCCTTTGATTCTTTTTTTAAAAATAAATGTATTTATTCATTTAATTTTTGGCTGCATTGGGTGTTCGCTGCTACACGCAGGTTTTCTCTAGTTGCTGAGAGCGGGGGCTAGCTACTCTTTGTTGCGGTGCGCGGGCTTCTCATTGCAGTGGCTTCTCTTGTTGCAGAGCACGGGCTCTAGGCATGTGGGCTTCAGTAGTTGTGGCTTGCGGGCTCTAGAGCGCAGGCTCAGTAGTTGTGGTGCGGGTGCTTAGTTGCTCCGTGGCATGTGGGATCTTCCCGGACCTGGGCTCAAACCCGTGTCCCCTGCATTGGCAGGCGGATTCTTAACCACTGCACCACCAGGGAAGCCCTCCTTTGATTCTTAAAGTTTCCATTTCTCTAATTACATTACCCTTCTGTTTTTACATGGTTTTTTTCCATTAAAACTTTTAACATATTAATCAGTTATTTATTTATTTATAAATTTATTTATTTTTGGCTGCATTGGGTCTTCATTGCTGTGCGTGGGCTTTCTCTAGTTGCAGCAAGGGGGGGCTACTCTTCGTTGCCATGCGCGGGCTTCTCATTGTGGTGGCTTCTCTTGTTGCAAAGCACAGACTCTAGGCATGTGCAGGCTTCAGTAGTTGTAGCACATGGGCTCAGTAGTTGTGGCTCGCAGGCTCTAGAGAGCAGGCTCAGTAGTTGCTCTGAGGCATGTGGGATCTTCCCAGACCGGGGCTCGAACCCGTGTGCCCTGCATTGGCAGGCGGATTCTTAACCACTGCACCACCAGGGAAGCCCTTGTCTCTTTCTTAACTCTGGTTTTCTCGCCTCCTCAGAGTCTGTCTTGCAGCTTTTGGCTGTAATCCACTATTATACTGGAGCCCTGGTGGTGTGGTGGTAAAGTGGGGGGCAAGGGCATTCTGTAGTTTCCAGATTAAGTCCCAGTGTTTAGTTGGCCTGTGACCGTCACAGGTGTTTCCCAGGGGTATAGCTTTACCCCCTGTGCCCCTTCCTCCCTTCTCTGGCTGTAGCATTTCCCTGAAGTCTTGACCCCTGTTGACTATGTTTTATTTTTCCTTTAGGTGAGATAGGAAGGCTAGAGGGGCTGGTGTGGGAAGCATGCCCTTCCCCCATCAGGGATAAGGCTCTGGAAGTCTTATCCTGGAGAGTAAGCCTTTGTAATAAAGAAGGTTCTGGTATTTCACACTGATTATTCATCTCCTCTCCCTGCCAGAGACATAGGGGATCTTTCTTGATCTTCACCGTGGGAATCTTGTGGGGTTCCTGGAGATAAAGCCCAGGTACACGTGGGGCCCCTCTAAGACTGTGGTCTCCAGGAGTTACTCTTGTGCTAGAGCACACTCAACCCCCAGCAATTCAGTATCAGTATTACCGTATGTGTGTGCCTTACCAGTTTATGGCTCTAGCAGTTCCTGCTCCAGGTAAACAGGTTTTGACTGAGTCTGGCTAGATAAGCCTCTCTCCAGATTTGGGGGTGGTGATTTGCTCTGCAACATCAATTCACTGATGGGTGGGTCTAAGCAAAGTCATTGATTTTCAGTTTGTCCAGCTTTTCCTTGTTGTAAGGACAAGGGTGCCAACTTTCAAGTTTTTTACACATTGGGGCTGAAACTCAAGTCTGATTTATTTTATTTGGAATGGCTTTTCCCTTCCCTCCACTTGAACTCCTGTGTCTCTTCCATCCTCACATTTGCCGTGTCTCCTGTCTGTACTGAGTGAGTCTTTTCACGACAGTGTCCTAACAAGACTGAGTTTCTTGAGAAAAGGGCCTTTGTTAACCTCTGGTCTATGTTAACGCTTTGCTCATATAAAATGCTTAGTGTTGCTGTTTGATTTTACTGGGTCACTTCCATTTACGGCACTCATTCTAACAGTAAAAAGCATCTGTGGTGAGGCGTTAACCCAGCATCCTCTAAACTTCCTTTTGTGCTTTTAAATGACTTTTCCCGGTCTCAAGGTCCTATTTTCTTAGCAAAGTTGGAATAAGGCAAACTTGATTTACTGTAAATCAAGATTTACAAAAGTAATTTCTCAAGATCTGATAAGTCCTGACTTTTTCTCAATTTCCTGATTTCTTTTTGTAATGACTTAAGTAGCCAGGTTAAGATCAAATCTAACTAAATACCAGGAAATCAAAGGGCCTCCTAGCTAAGTGCCCAAACTTGGCTGTTTCAGAATTACCTGGGAAGCTTAAAAAAAAAAAAAATCCTGGACTCAGTCTTAGACGGTAATTGTGGTGCACAGCTAAGTTTAGGAAAATAAGATACTTCTGATCAGCTAGCTTTCCATGCCCCAAAGTGCTTTTTATACCCACTTAAAATCAAACTAAAAACCAAAACAAAATCAATTCATTCATTCACTCATGCTCAGCCTAAAGGACATTGGAAACCTTACTGGAAATTCACCCTTTCGTTCAATCAGTAAATTTACTGAGCATTAAGTAAGGGCTGGGTAGGTGCCAAGTCACAGGCCTGGTCCACACACAGGAAGGAAGTGAACCAAGGTATGGCTTTTAGAGGCAGACATCCTTCCAGTCTAAATCCAGAGCCATCACATCCTGGGTAACCTTGGGCACATTACTTAAGCTTGCAGAGCCTCAGTCTTCTCATCTGTAAAGGATAATATTATTTACTTCATAGGGAAGTTCTGTGACAGAGATCACAAAGGAACTATCAAGGAAAACATACTCCATCCTCCTAAAACAGTTTCTAACTTGTTTCCCAGTCCAAACACTTTCATATTGTAATAATCACAGCTAGCACTCACGGAGCAGCTAACCTATAAACCAGGCAGTGTGCTAAGCTACCTGTTCATCCATACCTCAAACAAATTTTATCTGTAAAGGCTTAGAGGCCAGCAGCCTCCTCCTTTCATTGGCTATATTCACCCAAAACAGGCAAAGCAAGCTGAAGCAACAGGAGTGGCCCTTAACAAGAGGGCTGAGTTAAAAAGATGCCAGATATAATAAAAAGGAGATGCTCCCTCATGTCCAGCCCAGAGGTCATCATGACTACTGAGGGTCATGACAGCAGAACCACCGAGCAGGAAACCAAATACCAGATAAACCTATCCAGGAACTGCCATGGGCTTAGTGGTACCATCTGCTGCTGCTACTGCCACATCTGTGATTTCCACTGCCATTGGATAGCTATCATTAATTCTTTACATGTCTCAGGCACTGCACTTCTGTGGATTTTACATTTGGTCCTCAACAACTGTAAGTTACTAAAGGCACCACTGCTGTTGACCCTTTACATCTTGCAGGAGTTGGGACAAGGTGATAACTTACTGAGAGGACCCGGAGCCTGAGACTCTTGCTGCGTAACTCACTGCCAATTTTAACTTCTATTCTTTTAGGAAGACTCTTAAGGGCTTCTGGAACTTCCTCCTATATCATTAGAGTTAACAGCGCCTGCATTTTTACTTCACAGGATTAAAGGTGTCGTTTTAATAAAGACCATGGTTTCAGTTCTCAAAGAGACAACACTGAGGAGTACCTCCTACATTAGGTAAAAACATGTTACCTAGAATAAACAACCTTTCATCTAATTTGAAACCTTCAAGTTTCTAAAAGCAGGCCTGCCCTTAGGAAATTGTAAAGACTAAAAGTAAGCAGGCCAGTACAACCCATCCTAAGCCACACTATTCCCTTGTCTATAAATGATCAAAAGCAAAAGAATTCCACAGTGAGTAGAAACCTTGGCACTGTTGACATTTTTCTGTTGTGGGAGGTGGTCCCGGGTACAGTGTAGGCAGTTTAGCAGCATCTTTAACCTTCTGCCCACTAGATTCCAGTAGCATCCCCCAGTTGTGATAACCAAAAATGTCTTGCGAGGGGCTTCCCTGCTGGCGCGGTGGTTAAATCCGCCTGCCAATGCAGGGGACATGGGTTCGAGCCCTCGTCTGGGAAGATCCCACATGCCGCGGAGCAGCTGAGCCCGTGCATCACAACTACTAAGCCTGTGCTCTAGAGCCCGCGTGCCACAACTACTGAAGCCTGTGCGCCTAGAGCCTGTGCTCCACAACAAGAGGAGCCACTGCAGTGAGAAGCCCGCACACCACAATGAAGAGTAGCCCCTGTTCACCACAACTAGAGAAAGCCTGCATGCAGCAACAGAGACCCAACACAGTCAAAAGTAAATAAATAAATTTAAAAAAAAAGTCTTGCGATATTGCCAGATGTTCCCCGGGAGGCAAAATCATGTATGCTTTAGAGGAATTACTGAGTTTAGCAGAACTACCATTACTCTGTTCTGCATACCAAAAACTGACAACCTTTGATCTGACTGCTCTAGCTCACTGAAACACAATTCACAGTTGTTTAGCTCTGTACTTTTATGGAACTCTGACATATTTAAGCAACAAAAGATATTACAGAGCAGCTCTGACTTCTTCCTATGATATCCATCCATCTGCTTGGGGGACATCGTAGTTTGGTCAAGGCCTAAGCTGATTTCCTCTCAAACGGACCGACCTGTCTCTACATGAGACACTTCTGGAGTGCAAGGGCAAACTTTCCTTACCTTGGAGTTTAACTCTAGGTCACAACGGGTCCCCCAAGCACCAGATGTCATGCAGATTCAAATTGGAAACCACATTCTGGCCGTAAAGGTCTGGCCGCAACACAAGTCAGGCAGCAAGGAGTCATGCATTTGCTGGTTTCTTATCAATAATACAAGTCAGCTAGAACACTGCCCTTCTCCCTTGGTTTAAGAGGAGAAAGCGTGCCACTATCCTAAACCAAACTAAAGAGAAAGCATGAACCTGCTGACTAAGAAAACGGTTATTACACCCTTGCTAAGTTTAAACAAGTCACTCAGATGAGCTAGGGAAAAAATTCTTCTGAAAAATAGGGGGCATGCTATTGACTTATCTTAAGAGGCCTTTTGAAAAGAATGACTTGAGATTATAGAGCATTTTCCAAATACACGAAGTGCTTCATAACAACTCAGTAAGCTTTAAGGAATGCTTTTCCTAGTACATCACTTTTTTTGTTGTGTAAAAGAAAATAGCCCCATTCAAAGGGTAGTAGCATATTTGATATCACCACTGCTTAAAGAGGAATGGAGTTACAGGAATGAGAAAAGTATATAATTAGTAAATAATCCCTCTCAACAAGTGAGTTAAGTAGGAAAGTCTTCTGAAGGGAGAAAAGAAAAGCCAGAAGCAACACAATCAGTGCATATCAGAAATGCATTTTTATTTTTATTTGAAAACAACTTAAATTTTTAGACAAATGATTTTAGTATATAAATTTGATTTTGTTTTTATACAGAATATAAAGATTCCCCTCACTGATCTTCCATGTGAAGGGGATTACAAGCCTGAAGGGAGATACTTTCTGCACACAAGTGTGTATCTTACGTGTAGGGTACTGGAAACCAATGTGTAGTGCTTCCACACATAAATTAGGTCAAGTGACACCACATATTAAAAAGGGGATAAGAGAAAAATTCTATTAATCAGATTCAAGAAGCAAACATGACACAAAAACTGCAGGTAAGACCAAATGAGTAACTTTAGTTAGGACACGGCAAGTTATACTAGAGTAACAGGTTTGTGAAGCTAGAGTGTGTACCACATTAAAACAGCAAGAAAGAACTATTTCTATAGAAAGGCTGGAATGAGGGATTTTTTTCACGAAAGCAAATTAACTTCTTGTCAACTGCCAAAACAGAACAGAACTGAGCATATAAGTGTTAGTATACTGGAGGCATATTAGACCAGTTTTTGTGCGGCATGCTAAAGTTATTAGAACTTCTTCACTGGTGCATATGAATCATTAATAGTCATGGAAAGTTTTTCTTGCCCCTTCTTGCCAAATTTCAGGCATGTCTTATTTTAGATGGAGTATAGCTTTTATCTATAATTTCATCCTGTAAAAACATATGAAGACAACGTTCATTCTGTGCCAGAGGATGACCAGCGACCCTAGGAATAAAAGATACAAATTCAGTCCAGTATTTTATAAAAGCGGTGGAGGGGGACCAAACATACGCATTTTAAGGTTAGGAAGCACAAACAACTTAGTAATAATAAGTGTTATTCTGGACTGCCCATAAAGCTATGGTCTATCAACTAACAGTATATTTTCTTTCCTTCAGATCATAAGGGTAATTTAGAAAACATTTAATCACTAGTTTTGCACTGCCTCTGGCGTATGTACCCAATTAACTTCTTTACATATTAGTTGGTATATTCGTAAGAAAACTAAATGAACTTTAATGTTAAAAGTGAAACAATGTCATTGATTCTAAGAATCCATTTTAAAGAAGGAAAAGATATAGGATTATAGTTAGAAATACACTGAAGTTCAATAAAAGCCCCAAAATACTAAGAAATAGGCACAAATGTTCAGGTTTTTTTGTTTTTGTTTTTTGCTTGCTTTTAAACGTTTCCATCAGACTAAACACAAGATCAGACTGAGCAACCAGACTTTATTTCAGAATTTAAAAACATCCAAGCTAGCACTGCCTTCTCCAAAAAGAAAGTATGTTCATAAGAAGACAATGAAGGTTGTGTGCTCTCAGATAACTAAAAGTTAAGGGCTTTGTATAACTTTCCCTCTGTTTACCACTCACAGATCTTCAAATTACTAGATAAAAATTAAAGTATTGCTAATAAATAAGCTCACACAACCGTATTCTCTAGGAGTTGACTTTATTTGGTCAAACTTAAGGCCAAATGCACAATTATAGTGAGTCCTTTCCAGGCATAACTCTTCCAAAAAAGAAAAAAAGAAAGAGGCTATATTTCAAATAGGAATAAAATTAAAAGCTAGAGTTTGAGTTTATTAAGTTTCTAAAGTAAAAGATAAATGATACAGTCTCCTTACATTTTCAAAAGAATATATTTTGCCACAAAAATTTTAAATGTGCACCTTTACACAAGACATGCTGATGATACTTCCATCTGCAATCAAAATGATTGCAAGTGTATTGTAAGTTTTACTGTTCATGCTAGAACATACCTTAAATCAGAAAGAATCATAAGTAAAACTATTTTTTAAATGCTGTAATTTTAAATGTAATTTGCATAAATTAACCAAGAAAAACAAATACAAAACTTAGGTCAACAAAAAGATACTCGTATTACTCAAGTGTGTTAATATTTATCACGATATTCAACTTGTTATATGTTTTCACTTTGTTTAAATGATACAAAAAGTTAGGAAATGACCAAAAAGAAAAAGCACTGGTTTATCTAAATTAATAAACAGCAGTCACCTAAAGACAGCTCAGACCACTATTCACTCTTAGACCTTGAGGAACAGAAAGCACTTACTTGTTTATAAACTGCTCCAGCCCTTGCTTCCTTTCTTCAATAAAATTGTCATCAAATATTCCATCATCTCCTCTAAAAGGAAGCTGACGCAAAAACGCTTTCCCAGGGAGTGGGGGAACTACAACCTAAAACAAGATAAGGAAAGAAAGTTCTTGAACATGCTGGCTGAGTTGGGAAAATTTAGAGAGCATAACATGAAGACAAAGTATATCTTCACTATGAGAACCATCCCATTGTTAAACTAGTTTAAATATACAGTAAAAGGGAATCAATAAAAATACACTGAAAAATGATTCAATGTTTTGGAGGCAAGATAACCAAAATGCCACAATAGTCCCTCAGACCAAAGCTCCTCGATGGCAGGGCCCACAGCTTCATTTTCATTTTTCCCGGACTTATCAAAGCACAAGTATACAAAGCAAATAATCAATACTGAAATAAAGGCTACCATGCCCCTCAGACAGTTCTGATGTCACTTGGGGAAGACAATGCTTTATTACAATGGTAACTGAAGAGATCAAACTCAACTCTCAATTAAATGAAGAAGTAAAATACTAACAATGTTCTTTCTGGCATGGGCAGATAAGAATTCTGTGGTAAATTTTTTCCACCTCATACCATCTGCATATAATCTTTCCTACCTGTGTTTGAGCTGATGACAAAATAATCAACTCTACTTGTTGCCACTCTTCCATTTCCTAGACTAAGAAGCACGTCAACTTTCTCCCAAACCCATTATCCTATCTTTCCCCAAAGACCTGTCATTTCTTCCTTCTCACACTAGAGGCACATCCCAAATTTTCCCTGTCAAAGCCTAACTTTCCTCTAGGGACAACTTATGACTGATCTCCCTCTTCTGGGAATTATCTGGAGCTCAAATATTTGTTTGAATTAAATAGCACCTAGCTATTTATTTCACAGGTTAGTTGGGTTCTCTATCTCAGAATTTCTCAACCATGGCACTATTAACATTTTGAACTAGATAATGTACTGGGGGGAGGGGTTTCTAGTACACCATAGAATACCTATTCAACAGCATCCCAGGCCTCTCTACCCACTAGACGCCGCCAGGAGGCACCCCACAGTTGTGACAATAACAATGGTCTCCAGACACTGTCAAATGTCTCCTGGGGAACAAAACTGCCCCTGGTGGAGAACCACCAATCTATCCTATTAATGCTTTCAAATCAAGGAACCTTGTCTCAGGCTTTTTATGGTTATTTTAAGAAAAGCTGGGCATACAACAGAAGCTCAAATATCTGTTAAATGACTAACCACTTAGGTGAATCCTTATCTTATGTTAAAACAGAGAAAAGGTGTGGGCAAACAAGTCAAACAAGGAGAAATATAAATAGTAAACACCAGTAATAAAATCATACATATTCTAAGAGGTAAAACCTAAAACCCTTGATGCAGAGTTTCTATCCTAAAATAACTCAACAAGGTAAAAAAGGGAAAGATCATACAACTTCTTACAGATCAGCAAAAAACAAAGAGCAAAAAAGAAACACAAAACCAATGCCCAACATAAACTTGGTAATTCCTTCCTAGATCTACTCTCCCCAGATACCCAATGCTTAAGACATCTAAAGATTTGTCTTCACAAGTTTGCTTTAACATTCTTAAATCTCTCCCCTATATTAGCATTTGTCAAGTTGAAGAGTTAAAACCTGCAGGGAACTTACAATTAAAAAACAGGGATCATGACCACTAGCTGAGCTCCAGCAGAATAGTTTATATGATGGGCAGGAAAAAAACATCTGTATCTATAAAGCTATTATAAAAAAAAGGAATCTAGAACCAGTGTGTTAACGAAATGACCACCATTAATTCAGGGTAGAATTTAGCATGAAATATAAGATTAAAGATTACTATGTATTATCATCCGTAGAGATACGTTCTTACTAATACTCAAAATACTCATTGAAATGGATGGTAAGGTTGTAGGCAACAGGATTAATCACCTACAAAAATCGTGAGTGGTTTGTCCAGCTAAGATCCCAAAGATCTTCAACATCAAATTATTTTTGCTTAAGTAGTCTGAAAAGATCTACTTAGAATCCTTACACCAATTTAAAAGTAATGAGTCTGATGATATGTGTGTGTATGTGGGGCAAGAAGTGGACAGAAGGATATCTGGCCAGCATAATACAGTGAAAGCATACTGAAATAAAAAAAGCTAAAAGATTGAACCATAATGACCAGTAAATACAATAAATTTCATCTACTTTCTAGTCTAGTATAACAGATCTTAATTAAAAGTACTAATATATAAATAAAACAACTTGATTAATTGTTCTTAGCAATACTAATGTAAGTACAACTTTCACACAGGTTAAATGCCCAAAATAATTATCTGGTCTAATGTTAAAAGTGAAGTACTGTGCGTCAAAGGACAACATCAAGTGAAAACAATCCAAAGAATGGGAGAAGATTTTTGCAAACTGTAAATCTGATGAGGGACTTGTAAGAGGTTTTTTTTGGTTTTTGGTTTTTTAGTATATTCTATATACAACTCAATAATAAAAGAAACTCAATAAAATGGGCAAAGGATCTGAAAAAAAATTTCTCCACAGAAGATATGTAAATGGCTGATAAGTACATGAAAAGATGATCAACATGATTAGCCATCAGGAAAATGAAAACCACGAGATACCACTTCACACACGCTAAGAAAGCTATAATAAAGAAATCAGATAATATTAAATGTTGGTGAGGATGTGGAAAAACATGGAACCTTTATACATTGTTGGTGGAAATGTAAAAATGGTATACCTGTTCTGGAAAAAAAAGTCTGGGAGTTCCTCAAAAGGTTAAACAGAGTTATCATATGGCTGTAAATCCATTCTTAGGTATGTACCCAAGAAATACAAACACATATGTCCATACAAAAACCTGCACATGAATGTTCACAGCAGCATTATTATTTTTTTTTAATATTTATTTATTTGACTGCGTGGGTCTTAGTTGTGGCATGCGAGACCTAGTTCCCTGACCAGGGATCGAACCCGGGCCCCCCGCATTGGGAGCAACGTCTTAACCACTGGACCACCAGGGAAGTCCCACAGCAGCATTATTCTCAATAGTCAAAAAGCAGGAATGACCCAAATGTCTGCCAATGATAAATGGATAAATAAAATGTGGTTTATCCATACAAAAGAATATTTTGGGGAAATAAAAAGAAATGAAGTAGTGATTAACAATACAATAGGATGAACCTAGAAAACACTCTCAGTGAAAGAAGCCAGTGAAAGAAGCCAGGCACAAACGACTACATATTCTACGTTTCTATTTATATGAAATGCCCAGAACAGGCAAATCCATGGAGAAAGATTAGTGGTTGTTTAGGGCTGGGTGAGGAGAAATTGGTAGTGATTACTCACGGGTATGGGGTTTCTCTTACGGTGTGATTACAATGTTCTAAAACTGACTATAGTAATGGTTGTACATCTTTGTGAATATAGTTAAGAACCACTGAATTGTACACTTTATTTTTAACATCTTTGAGTATAATTGCTTTACAATGGTGTGTTAGAATTGTACACTTTAAATTGGTGAATTGTATGGCATGTGAATTATGTCAATAAAGCTGTCATAAAAAAAAGTGATGTATACATTCATGAAATGCGTATTAAACACTCCAGTGTGCCAGGTGCTACGTTAAGCAAAGCCACAAGCCTATCAAGACACTTCTTCCCATAATCAGACAGAAAAAGACAAATACTGTATGATCTCACTTATATGTGGAATCTAAAAGAGCTGAACTCACAGAAACAGAGAGTAGTAGATGGGTTGAGGGGTGGGGGAAATGAGGAGACATTGGTCAAACGGTACAACCTTTCAGTTAAAAGATGAGTAGGTTCTGGGATCTAATGTATAGCATGGTAACTATAGTTAACAGGATTGTATTGTACTCTTAAAAGTTGCTAAGAGAAACACTGAATGTTTCAAGAGATATTGAATGTTACCACCACTAACAACAAAACAACAAAACCAAAAACCCCTATGTGAAGTGACAGATGTATTAACTAATTTTATTATGGTAATCATTTCACAATATATACATATATCAAATCATTGTGTTATATAACTTAATGTTATTTGTCAATTCTATCTCAATAAAGGTGGGGGAAAAAAAGACACTTTTCCCTATGGTCATAAAAAATTTCTTCTTTGTTACCCAAAACTTTCCTAACTTGTTTTGTACATTTAGATCTTCAAACCATCTGTAATTTATATACAGTGAGTTATAAATCTTTATTCCCAAATAGCCAAATGTTTCAACCCCATTTACTGAATATAAATTCCTTTCTGCACAAACTGACAATGTTATTTTGTTATGAACTAAATTTCCAGTAAACATGTGGTCAGCTTCTAAATTTTCTGACATTCTGCTAATCTATTTGTCCATACCTAAAGCAATACTACATTGTTTTAATTACTATAGTCTTAACATATGCTCTGATGTCTGCAGGTGCTAAATTATTGGTAAAAATAACTTTTGGCTATTCTTGAGCTTTCTCTGATTCTAAAGCTCTATATAAATCTGCAGGTTTATAAAGAACTCCAATAAGATTTGTATTAGAATTTTACAAATTTATAAATAAGTTAGGAGATACTGCCTTATTTCTGTCAGGTCTACTGCTAAAATGCCACCTCTAAGAGAGGCCTTCCCTTGACTATCCTATATGACAGTAGCTCTCCTGGCACTCCCTATTTCCCTTAATTTTGATTTTTAGAGCATATTACCATGTAACGTATTATATATCTTACCATCTTTTTCTGGTCTCCCTTCACCACTACCCCAACTTACCCAATAAAATGCCATAAAAGTAGGGACCCTTCATTTGTTCACAGTTCTGTCTGCAACTGACAGAACACACAGAATGAGGTCTCAAATGTTTATAGAGTAAATGAATCTTCAAAAGTGAATATTCCAAACCAGGAATGTAATATTTCTGTTTATTATGGTCTTCTTTTGATCTTTCAATGAAGTTTTAAAGTTTTCTTTACATGGGTCTTATATTTCCAGTTTTATCTGTAAGTATTTTATACTTGGATATTCTTTGGAGTAAAACTGTTTTTCCATTTTTGATGGAATGCTATGATTTGTATATGTTGCTCTTGTATCCAGCCACATTTTTCTGGTTAAGGACGTTTTCCTTCCTTTTCTACCTTAGTACGCTTCAGAAGCGAGAACGAGTTAGCCTTAACCTACTTCAGGGCTCCTACCATACCCACTCTTATCCTACTACACTCGAGTCACAAGATAACTTTTCGCTATTTTGAGCATACTTTTCATGACTCCATGCTATATATGTCATTCTGATGTAGGGCTGAAATAAGAGACATTAGAATGAGACCTTGTTCTCTCTATGTTGCAGCCAAAGCCACCAAATTTCTTCTAAGAGAAGACAATTATTATCAGGATATATGACAGTGTTCTAAAACTGCAGGTAGCAACCCAACAGTAGATCATGGCCATCATTTAAAAAGCTAATCTGAGGAATATCAGTACCTGTCACACAGAGTAAGGTAAGTACTGGTTTATGAAACTTCTGTTATATGTAAATGTGTGATGATAAAAAAAAAAGTATGGCATCAGTAAAAAAAAAGAAAATGGAAATACACTGATATAGGAGATGTACTGAAGAAGAGAAATTTAGCAAGGGGAGGAGAGGAAGGTGGGACAGGAAGATCATGGAAAGATAGGAAGCAATAGCAAGAAAGTTCTAAGAAGAGTTATCTAAGTGTGAGTCAGCAAAGGCCTCAACTGGGCCACTGAAGTAGACATGAGAAGGAAGAGTTCTAAGGAAAAACTGCACACTTCCCCCATCTCCTATGAAGTAAAATGAAATTGAACTATTTGAAAAAAAAAAAGAAATGTTTTCTTTTACTCACTTTATTCAAGATAATTCTCCTGAGAAGTCTTAAACATTAAAATTTGGAATGTTTTGTTCTACAGTCACATTACAAATAATTCTTACCTTGCTCTCTCTTTCTAATTCACTTCGCAGCCATTCAAAGTCACTGTATCTTCTTCTAACGGTAGATTCCTTCAGCTTGAAAATAGGCAGATTTGTCTGAAACAAACAGAAAATCACTCCTAAGTTGAAGCATGTTATAGGGACTTCAAAAAAGTGGGGGGTTGGGGGAGGACCTGTTTGTCAAATTGATAATATGGCAAGCCTAGTTATGTTAATATAAGAAAATCATAAAGTTATTAAGATGACATTTTACCTTTAAATGTAAAAAAGTACATTTTTTTACATGGCTGTTAAAAAGTATGTTACTTATACTAGAATACAACCTTTAAAATGCACGTTTGTACATATGCTTTTGGATATCATTCTGCCTGACGTCAGTTACATAAATATAGGTCAGTTTTTCTATTTCAGTAAGCTGTAAAAATGTCAGGAGTGAGATGAAGCTAGCTCTGATTGCTATACAGTTTAGTATACAACACTCATAGGGGAAACAGACCTTAACTACTTTGAAATGAAATACAAAATATTTTGTTATTACGACTAAATTAGATGTTTCATAGTGAAAGAAAAGAATACAGAATTATTCTTAATAGTCTTCTTAAAAATGCGAGAAAACAGCAGGGAAAGAGTGCAATGCACTCTTACCACGAATAGGAAATTAGGAGTTATACACATAAGGTCTACCTATCCAGAACTTACAGGCTGAGGGCAAGTTTAAGAACTGAAAACATAATGCCCAGTACCTTGAGGTTACATCGGAATGGAAGACTATTCTTGAAAGAACGCAAAGACTACTTCGGTCAAATTCTAAACTTAAAGTAATAAGAAAGATTTCTATTATCGTTTACTGATCCTAAAGAGAAAATACACTATCAAATGCAATTTAAAATGGTTTACGACTGAGGGCTATTAGCAGAAGCTGTATACCACTACAATTTTATAACCAAGAATAGATTTTAAAATGCATATAATATCACAAAGTTGGTAGGGACACAAATGACCTAACACAATTAATGCCATACCATACTGAAAATGCTATTTAATACTATATACTCTCAGATTATATTTTGTCCTTTATTCAGTCTTTGCACTTGTAGAATGACAAACTATTTTAAAGCTGAAAAGAAAAAGTGTCACCAGAAGGAAAGACTGGCTTCTTACAGGGACATCATCATCATGTAAAATTCACCCCTAAGAAACTTCCAATCATTTGTTAAACTTAATGCCACTAGTAAGTGTCATTCAGCAAAAGAAAAGCTTTTTATTCAGGACTTTAAACCCATTTTGCAGTGGTTTCAATTTTTTCCAACGTGTATTAACTTCTCTATGTAGTATACCTTATAGCTTGGAATCTTCTACAGATGCTATTGGGCATAACACTGTATAGGTTTCAAGCATGAAACCAAATCTCACAAGAGGTTTAAAAGCACTTGAATTTTCTTTCCCAGGTAACCACAACATTTGTTCATTGTATTAATGACTAAGAGCAAAATTGCACCTAACAAGACTCTTATTATACTAAAAGTCAAGCTTATATTTAGAGATGCTGGCTTGCTGTACAGAGGGGTATTCTCACTCCCCACAGGGAATAAAATTAGGTCCCCTGGAGAGCAGGATGATAATTCCCAGAAAGAAAGCACTAGATTATTTCTCTCTAATTTCACCCATTGGCTTTTTAACCAAGTTCACCCTTCCGCATTAAAATATTAAGTCTTTGTAAGTGTCTAAAGATAGAAAGGCCTTTACAGAATTGAGTGTTTTTTGCAGGTGAGACTTTACATTTTGAATTCCCTCCTCTCAAATTACTTTACAAAAGGGATTAGCTGCTCTCTTTATTCAATATGTTAAGATCAAGCTTGTGAAAAGAGTTCCCTAAGAATTTTCATACTTATGGGTACGGAAGTCTATAAAGTTAATCTCTGAAACAACATATCAAGCTTACAGGTACAATGTTGAGGGAAGAATGCCAATTCAGCTCATTTTACCTCCATTTTCCCTTTTGAACTTTTGACACAAGCATGATTATATCTGATTCACTTTAATAGACAGGTAGTGGGAGGGAGAAAAAGTCCATTCCTTTCTATGATTAGCTAAGAGTTTGATAGATTATATATCAAAAAAAGATCATGGTTAGCTTAAGAAAACTTCATGGTTTTCTCAGCTGGTTATAATTTCTCTTTATATGAGGACTGCTTTAGAGTTTTTTGTGGTTTTTTTTTTTAACATCTTTATTGGAGTATAATTGCTTTACAATGGTGTGTTAGTTTCTGCTGTATAACAAAGTGAATCAGCTACACATATACATACATCCCCATATCCCCTCTTATGTCTCCCTCCTGCCCTCCCTATCCCACCCCTCTAGGTGGACACAAAGCACCGAGCTGATCTCCCTGTGCTATGCAGCTGCTTCCCACTAGCTATCAATTTTACATTTGGTAGTATATATATGTCCAGGCCACTCTCTCACTTCATCCCAGCTTACCCTTCCTCCTCCCCGTATCCTCAAGTCCATTCTCTAGTAGGTCTGTGTCTTTATTCCCATCTTGCCCCT
>NW_020172162.1:3558745-3591424 GCF_003031525.2 Neophocaena asiaeorientalis asiaeorientalis
CATTCTCTATGTCTGCGTCTTTATTCCTGTCCTGCCACTAGGTTCTTTAGAACCTTTTTTTTTTTTTTTTTAAGATTCCATATATATATGTTAGCATACGGTATTTGTTTTTCTCTTTCTGACTTACTCCACTCTATATGTCAGTCTCTAGGTCCATCCACCTCACTACAAAAAACTCTATTTCATTTCTTTTTATGGCTGAGTAATATTCCATTGTATATATGTGCCACATCTTTATCCATTCATCTGTTGATGGACACTTAGGTTGCTTCCATGTCCTGGCTATTGTAAACAGCTGCAATGAACATTGTGGTACATGACTCTTTTTGAATTATGGTTTTCTCAGGGTATATGCCCAGTAGTGGGATTGCTGGGTCATATGGTAGTTCTATTTTTAGTTTTTTGAGGAACCTTCATACTGTTCTCCATAGTGGCTGTATCAATTTACATTCCTACCGAGAGTGCAAGAGTGTTCCCTTTTCTCCACACCCTCTCCAGCAGGTATTCTTTGTAGATGGTTTGATGATGGCCATTCTGACCAGTGTGAGGTGATACCTCATTGTGGTTTCGATTTGCATTTCTCTAATGATTAGTGATGTTGAGCATCCTTTCGTGTATTTGTTTATAGAGTTTCGATAAAGTCACATCAAGTAATTCTTAGTATTATTTGCCCATTATTTTTAGAGTGGTAAGTGTGCCTGTTAACTTCTCCCTGATCATCACAAGGACTTGCAATCAACTTGATCAAAATACAAATGAAAGATGCTGAGGTTTTTTGTTTAAGCCACTGGACTATCCCTGTTGATTACAAACTCTCATGATTGGTCACTTTCAACTTATTTAACCCTTATAAGATATTCTATTTTGGTTTTCTAAAGAGAAAAGAGTACGGATAATTTGTTTCCCCTACAGTTTTGGGAGGATGCAACTATTACTACAGTTTAAGAGCATCTATAAAAGGGCACAGTGCTAGATAAGATGAGGAATATAACAATGAGTAAGATACAGTCCCAGCCCTTATGAAGCTTATAATATGTTAGGTTACAAGATAAGCATATAAAAAGTTAAATTTACACGGTTAAAAATACCATACACCATAAACAAAAAGTTGAAAGACCACAAAAAACTGTAGACAAATATATGCAATAAAAAACAAAGAAATAATTTCATGAAAATGTAAAGAACTTAAAAACTAATGAAAGATAAAGATGACTAACCTGACAAACAGAACAGGCAGAACACACAAAAACAGTAAGATCCCATTTTCATTTGTCAGACAAGCAGGTATTAAATTTTAATACCCAATGATGGTGAAGATAGATAGGCATCTAAAAAACTTGCTGATAATAGTGAAAACTGGTACAACCTTTTAAGGAGGGTGTTTCGGTGATATCTATCATTCTTTTAAATGCATTTATCTTTTTTTCTTAGTTTAATTAAAAATTTTTTTTCAATTTATTTATTTATTTTTGGCTGCGTTGGGTCTTTGTTGCTGCACGCGGGTTTTCTCTAGTTGCGTTGAGCAGAGGCTACTCTTTGTTGTGGTGTGTGGGCTTCTCATCGCAGTGGCTTCTCTTGTGGAACACAGGCTCTAGGTGCGCAGGCTTCAGTAGTTGTGCCACGTGGGCTCAGTAGTTGTGGCGCACGGGCTTAGTTGCTCCACGGCATGTGGGATCTTCCCGAACCAGGGCTCGAACCCGTGTCCCCTGAATTGGCAGGCGGATTCTCAACCACTGCACCACCAGGTAAGTCCCAATGCATTTATCTTTTTTTTTTGCGGTACGCGGGCCTCTCACTGTTGTGGCCTCTCCCGTTGCGGAGCACAGGTTCCGGACGCGCAGGGTCAGCGGCCATGGCTCACGGGCCCAGCCGCTCCGCAGCATGTGGGATCTTCCCGGACCAGGCACGAACCCGTGTCCCCTGCATCGGCAGGCAGACTCTCAACCACTGTGCCACCAGGGAAGCCCGCATTTATCTTTTAAGCCAACAATTCCACCAGGAATTAATCCTACAAATATTTCCACATATGCAGAAAGGTATCAGTGCATAGAAATTTACTTTAGCATTGTTTATATAATACCAAAAAACAAAAAATCACAACACACACACAAAAACCCAGAAAACTAAAAATCTTATTAAACTGTTACAAACATAAAATGAATAATTATACAGCTTTTAGAAAATATAACTCAGCCATAGACTGATCAGGAAGCCTGCCTGAGACGTGTAAAGTATAAGAAGTTTCAGAACAGTATCTATCTACAGTATGATACCATTTGTATAAAGAAAAAGGAAAAAGCATAAAGGAACTGACGATTGGTTTGGTCAGTATTCCTTTAACACATGGAGTCAGCCATACTTCAGGAAGACAGTTGAGAATGGTGAAAACAGTGTGAACTACATGCAGAGAAGAAAGAAGTATATTTAGGAAGTAATTCTTGTATATTCTAAACCATAGGAGATGATGGGAATTAAAACTGAAAAGCCTGAATGTCTGGCTAAGGTATCTCCCTGTGAGCACCAGCAGTTAACAAACATCTCTGAACAGGAAAATATCTTTAAATCAAAAAAGTATAACAGAAAAGTTACTATGAATTCAACAGATTAGCTACATGTACTACCAAGGGGCAGCATGAAAACAGATGGTTCTATTCTCACCACACACAGAAGCATTTTTTTGGTGGTAATTATGTATGATTCTGGATATTAACTAGACTTATTGTGGTGATCATTTCACAATGTATACAAATATCAAATTATGTTGTACACCTGAAACTAATATAATGTTATATGTCAGTTATTCCTTAAAAAAAGAAAAAGGTTGGTTCTAGCTAGTTTTAAGTTTTATCTGCTTGAAGAATATGGAAAAGAGACAGACAACTGAGGCAAATTATAGCAAAAATTCTTTAAAGGTTTTTTTTTGGATATCATTTAAAATGCTTTTGACTTATCCAGAGACAAATAAAGTGCTGAATTCTGAAACTAAACATAAATCAGACTTAACTATGGTTAACTTAAGATGACTAAAACTTCTGAAACTTAAAAGGCAAGATTTAGTATCTTCTCATCCTTACATTCATATTTTCCTCCTAATTTCAAGAAAAGTTGCTCTAGGGACTTCCCTGGTGGTCCAGAGGGTAAGACTCTGTGCTCCCAATGCAGGGGACCCAGGTTTGATCCCTGGTAGGGGAACTAGATCCTGCATGCATGCTGCAACTAAGAGTTCACATGCCGCAACTAAGAAGTCTGCATGCTGCAACTAAGAGCCCGTATGCTGCAGCGAAGATCCCATGTGCCACAACTAAGACCTGGAGCAGCCCAAATAAATAAATAAATAAATAAAAAGAAAACAAAGAAAAGCTGCTCTAGTTGCTCAAGCTGAGCATAAACTAGAAACCACTGTTTTCCTCTAGCTATGGTTCATTTTACCTAACAGGTAAAAGTGTCAAACTCAGCCATTTGTATGAAATAACAGTATTTGAGGAACAGTGACCAGAGACAGGCAAGATCAGAGACAAGCAAAACTAAAGTCCATCATTAGGCAGGAACCATAAGCTAAGACAGCCATCAGTTATTTGTGTAGGTATGTGTTATTAGTAAATGCTGAAGGTGAGCTTAAGTAACCTTGGCCTATTTTAGACTTCTCAGTTTCATTCATGGAGTTATGAACGTTCTTCAAAGCAAAGACAGAGGCTCCTATAAATATTTATATCAACTATTGTCGTACATATAAGAAACTGCAAATTAACCATAATTTAAAGCTATGTCAGGGCTATGGCCCAAACTAACACTTAAAAACAGAGAATTATAATCATCTGCCCCTCAAAAAGTTAAGTTGGTTGCCTGGAATCCATAAAGTCTATAAAAACTATTTTATTCCACATTGAAAATATGCTTTTAGTAATCATTATAAGCCAAATACTAGTTAAATGTCACCACTACTTAATAACATTTTTTGGGAAAACTATAAAATAGGTTACCTATATTAACAAGGGAGGCAAAAGCTGAGAACACAACACGAGTGATCAGATCTGGCACTGAAAGGAGCTTTTAAAGTCATATCTAAATATAGAACACAATATTAAAAAGTCAGAGCTAAAAAAGTCAATCCAAAATCTCTACTCCGTATCCTATTCCTACTACTGAAGTCAAAGAAGTCTTCTTCAACCTGGTTATGCTTCAGAATTACCTGAGTAGTTTAAAACAACTTCTTAAATGAAGAATAACACAAGTAGAGAAAAGTGCACAAATACATTGAGGGTACAGCTCAATAAGTTTTCTGGTGGTAGTAATCTGGTAGTCCTAAAACAAAACAAAACAAAACATGGGGCGTCCCTGGGGGCGTAGTGGTTAAGAATCTGCCTGCCAATGCAGGGGACATGGGTTCGAGCCCTGCTCCGGGAAGATCCCACATGCCATGGAGCAACTAAGCCCATGCGCCACAACTACTGAGCCTCTGCTCTAAAGCCTGTGAGCCACAACTACTGAGCCCACGTGCCACAACTACTGAAGCCTGCGCTCCTCAGCAACAGAAGCCACCTCAATGAGAAGCCTGCACACTGCAACAAAGAGTAGGCCCCGCTCGCCGCAACTAGAGAAAGCCCACATGCAGCAACGAAAATCCAATGCAGCAAAAAATAAATAAATTTATTTAAAAAAAAAAAAGAATCAAGCACCGCCTCATTATTGCTCTTTTTTTTTTAATGTTTAAAGTTTTTACTGATTTGACACAAAACGAAGATAACATAAAATTCTTTATAAGATTCACACTGGTAACAAATTGGTTAAGGAATGTCAGTTCAGAGTATTTAAGCTTAATACTTCACAAAGAAAATTCAAAATGCCCATAAATATGACAATTCATAAAATGAAAGAAACTTGATGGAGACTTCCCTAAATTTGACAAGCCCCATAATCTACATGGCATTACAAATAATGATATATGACACTATTTTTTCCCTAAATTATCATTAGTAAAGAACAATGTTATTCTCCATGCTGGAGGAAGGAATATAATTTTTAAAAATTTTTTCTATGTAAAATATTATAAAATTGCTGTCATATGTAGAAGTGATCAACGAGTATACAGCAGCAAAAACCTCAAAAAAATACAGAATGGTGTTAGGCAGTTAGTAAAAGTATGTTAATTTCTGAATTTTGTGATGTCAGTAATATTCTGCAGTTTTCTTTTTTAATTGAAGTATAGTGGATTTTCAATATTATATTAGTTTCAGGTGTACAACAGAGTGGCTCAAAATTTTTATAGATTATACTCCATTTGTATTATAAAATATTGACTATATTCCCTGTGCTGTACAATACATCCTTGTAGTTTATTTATATATGCCTTGTTATCTCTTTAGTCTCCTTCAATCTAGAGCAATCCTCCTGCCCTTTTGCCATTTAAGACATTGGCAATTTTAAAGAATGCAGGCCAGATATCTGAGATACATTATACACTTGAGTTTGTTCCTTTCCTCATGACCAGTTTCATGTCGTTCATTTTTGTCAGGAATGTCCTTACAGAAGGAATGCTGAAGCTTTCTCAGTGCCCGACATCAGAAAGCACGTGATGTCAGCTTGTCCTATTATTGGATCACTTGGTTAAGGTGAGGTCAGCTAGATTTCTCCCATGTAAAGATTTCTCCCATGTAAAGTTACCTGTTTTCCTCTTTATAGTGAGGTTTTTTTTTATTCTTGCACTTACCCTTTATAATAAAATTTAGTGCCATTTGGAATTTACCCAGCTAAATTTAAAACTTATAGAACTGGCAGAGCACAGAATGAATTCTTCTTGGAGAATTCACATTTTTAGGTGAAATTACTTGCCTGACTTTAACCATTAAGAGAGAGACTGGCTTACTGCAGGAAAGCCCTACTCTCTGCCAGATACAGTGTGAACATGCAGATGTGTAAGGACATTATGTTCACAATTTGTTGATTCAGAAAAATTAAGAAGACTTATAGTCTACTTGGCTAGAATGAAGCCATGGATATTTGTTACTTGTCCTATGCAAAATTCAGGGCAATTCTCAAGCTTCTGTGTAGCTTATGAAAAGGTGATGGACTGATCACTATATAAGAAACCTGGGGCATTCAGAAAACTAGAAAAGAACAAGACTAACAGCTTGAAGAGAACTATTCAATATGATTTTATTGCTCTTTATTTTTCCTAATAATATACCAGAAACAAAACTGCAAAGGGATGAAATGTTATGAGAGATGCCTATATGCCTGATACTCTTAAAAAGCTATTTATATAAAAGAGAAACCAGTCATTTCCCACAAGGTATTACTAATCACATAGGGTAAAATCATCAGGAATCCAAACAGACATTATATACTAAAGAACAGATTTTGAAACCATGGTATAGAGCTCTAAAACAAGTGCTCCCTTCATGTCCAAGCAGAGGAAATGGCCACATTATTGGTCTCCAAAAAGCTAGGTCTTACACACTTACACAGGCTGACCTATTAAAGTCAGCAGCTCACAGATACCCTATATGTAACCTGATTATCACTGATAGCCAAGCAGAAAACCAAGCCTCAAAACGTGGTCACCTGAATATAGCTTAACAATAGATATTAGAAAAATGTTTACTAGGTGTTTCTAGTATTTCTTCAGATAGTGTCATGTGTACATTTGAAAAAAGAGACTGGCAAAGACATCAAAAGTATACCCAATAGACCATACTCTATTCAACCAATCCTAAGAGATGTAAATGGATGCCTCACTACAGTTCTCATTAAAAGGTTGTATTTCTCCAAATATCTACATCTAGAGATAAAGGATAAGCTGAGAAGTGCTTAAGCTATTACCTCGCCCTTCAGTACTTTTGATACTTGTTTTACCCAAACTGGAACAGCATGAATAACTGGAGATATGGTTTATAACCTAGATGAACTCTAAATATGGCTTGGGAGAAGTCATTGAAGTGAAGAATAAGCTTTTAGTCTGGAGAACCTTTGAAATGTAGATTGTCATTAAGCCAAGGTATTTAGTTTAGTTTCTTTCTTTCTTTTTTTTTTAAAATAAGGACGTGGCCTTCCTGTGATACAATTTCCCGTTATTTTAAAAGAAGTATCCTTTATGGTATAATTTCTGAGACAGTAGAGAAGAAATTATCTAGACTGGTTTAATGTATAAACCAAGTAATTCCAAATACTTTTCCTACTTTGTCCATATTCTTCATTTGTGAATGGCAACAAGATTCATTTGTGAGCTCATGCAAGGTTCTCAATGAACAACCTTTAATGGAATTGTGCAGTAATAATTCTACTGTAAAGGAAAATTTGTTCTTAATAGTTCATGAACACTTACATAATCCTACAGGCTTCTGCTGAAAGAACACCGCCTATTAACAGGGTAACCTTTTTTTGAACAATTTTTGAAGTGCAAAACTACTTTCTATCTCTTTCCAACGTGCCTAATTGTAAGAATTGCCTCAAGAGGTTTTATTTTTTTTTAATTTATTTTATTTATTTTTGGCTGCGTTGGGTCTTCATTGCCGCACGCGGGCTTTCTCTAGTTGCGACGAGCAGGAGCTACTCTGTTGCGGCTCGCAGGCTTCTCATTGCGGTGGCTTCTCTTGTTGCGGAGCATGGGCTCTAGGGCACGCGGGCTTCAGTAGTTGTGGCACATGGGCTCAATAGTTGTGGCTTGTGGGCTCTAGAGCGCAGGCTCAGTAGTTGTGGCTCACGGGCTTAGTTGCTCTGCAGCATGTGGGATCTTCCCAGACCAGGGATCGAACCCATGTCCCCTGCATTGGCAGATGGATTCTTAACTACTGCACCACGAGGGAAGCCCTGGACACTATCTTCTTATATCTTATCATATATCATAAGATATATCATATCTTACCACCAGGAAAGTCCCTCAAGAGGTTTTAAACACACTCCCATCCCCACACACTCCAAGTGCCCTCATCTAGAGAATCTCATTCAAATTAGCATGGGTTGGAATCCAACCATCAGTATTTTTAGGTGATTCTAAGGTACAACCAGGGTCAAGAACCACTGCCCTAGACTCACTAAATGTGAAACAGGGTAGGGGGGACTCAGGAATTTGTATGGTCACCAGTGATTCTAGTTTAGCCAGGACAGATAAGGGCAGTATTTTACCTCCTCAAGGATAGTGATCTGGAACTAACACTATGAGAACACTGAACTGGAAACGGGATGCAAAGTCACTGTAAGTAAAACTATAATGTAGAAACCAGTGCAAGAATATTAGTTAAGAAGCTCTTTTCAGTAGATGTATTTTAAACTTCAGTATATGCATTACCACGCACATATGGACAACAGAGATCTAAAAAAGACACCCTCCTTAAGAGATATTTACAGCATAAAACTGGGGGGTGGAGAGCAAAGTAGTCTTCCAAGATTTATTACCTTTAGCAGTGAAAACCATAATTCATCACAGACTTACTGTTTAGATAAAAGGGTAGAAACCTGCACTAGAGTAATCAGTATAGAAATGAAATAGACATAAAACATACACACATGAATATATTAGGTTAAGTCTGCATGGTAGGCTCATAAAAAGTATCCTTACCAAAAAACAAACAAACAAAAAACACAATGGTACATGCTCATTTGCAGATATGTCATTTTGATACATTACTGACCCTTGAACAATGCTGGGTATTAGTGGCGTTGACCCTCCTTAGAGTTGAAAATCCAAGTATAATTTATAGTTGGCCCTCCAAATACATGGTTCCTCTCTATCTGCGGTTCTGCAAACATGGATCCTGTAGTACTGTAGTATTTACTATTGAAAAAAATCCGTGAATAGGTGGACCCATGCAGTTCAAACCTATGCTGTTCAAGGACCAACTGTATATCCTTTCAGACTTCCATATATACAAATTTTATTCTTATTAAAAATATCAGCTTCTCATTTGATATCGTTAACATGATTGTGTAGAGTCATCATCTACATGAGAGACAGTATAGGACAATGGTTAAAACATACAGCTCTGGAACCAGACAAGCTGGTTTTAATCCCAACTCAGGCATTAATCAGCTATCTGACCCTGGGCAAAATGCTATGGATGAGAGCTAGATGAAGCCTTAATATAGATCCAGGGAACTGATATACTGTCCTAAGGACAAACCTCTAAAGGTAAAATTACTGGGCCAAAAGCTATGAATGTTAAGGCTTCAAAATGTCCTCCAGAGAGGCTACTTTGCTGTAGACTAAGGAGGTACACAACTGTAGTAGGCTATTACTTTGGTGGCCTACAATAAACAATGCCTCTCAGTATCTTTCTTTCTGTATCCTCCATATGTTTCTGTATCCTCTCCCATATCAGCCTGGCCATGTAACTGCCTTTGATCAATGGTATATTAGCAAATATCTATTGATTACAATAGGGCTGGTCCTCTTGGAACGCTTCTTCATAAAGACATTGTCTCTTGGAACCCAGCCACCGTTATTCTATTAGAAATCTAACTATCCACATGGAGGAAAACTCAGGACCTGATCAACAGCCCCAGCTTACCTCCCAGATGGTAGCCAGCACCAACTTGCCAGCTAGCTATGTGACTGAGTCATCTTAGAAATAAATCAGCCCCAATCAAGCTACTCCAGTAGATATCAAGGAGAACAGAGATAAGCTGTCTGTTCTAAGATCTGACCAAACTGTAGAACTGTAATAAAGTGAAAGTAAATTGTTGTTTTAAGCCACCAACTTTTGGGAGTTTTGTTACACAGCAATAGATAACTGAATCAGTAACCTGACTTTGGTAGAATCATGCTAATAAGAAGAGACTGAGAGGACAGTATTTCACGTATAAAGATCTGATACCTAAAGAGCGAATAGACTTAAAAAAATTTTAAACTCTTTGCTGTTTACTTTTTTGCTTCCTTATCAGCTCTTGACTATTTTCTGAGTAGCTGAAGTTTCCAGAAAATCCAAAAGACTTTATTGATTCTGGATTATTCAGCAAAGGAAGTGTTCCTCCATAACTTAAGAAGCTTATCAAATGAGCTGAACCTGAAGATTTCCTACTCTGAACAAAGGCAAAGTTTTAAAATAATGGTTATAATTTAAGATTGAGTTGTTTTCTCTACAGTAACTTGATATATCTCTAGGAATAGACAGTATGAAATAGTTTGCCACCAATATTATAAAAGAATGAAGCTGAGGTGTTTCTTCATAGAATTACCTGGAAAACTATAAAAAACATCAAAGAGGGTATTTAATGATTCTTAATTCTCTAAGACATGAGTGATCCCCATAGTAATAGACTCCTTTCTCTTCTAGTCAGAGTGATTAGCTATAGTAAGAGCAACTAGACAATGATATTAAACACTATATGCATGCATGATTTAAATTTACAAATTGACAGCAGTGCCATTACAATGTTTTATTCCTTTCATAAAGCTGCACAAAGAACGATTATTGTTCTATTAACCTGAAAGTACTCAAATCACTAATGCAAAATCTTTTTATTAGAAATAGTAACTCTCTAAGAATCCTCATAATATACCATGACTAACAGCACAGGTCACAAGAGGATTTGTAACTTGTCATCAAAGGTTCAATATATTAATAATTAGGTCAGTATAATTTTTAAAAATTTCTGGCCAGCAGATCCTCTTTCACTGTTAGGTGTAATCAGTGTTTGAGGTAGGGCTGGAAAGCAAGGCATCCTGGTTCTTTCCCTTATAATGTAGGCTCATTTCAGAGTACTCTATCTAGCCTCTTTTCTTCTCGTACTTTCCTTTCCGTGACCTCTCCTCCAAGCTGTGTTGTGAAGTTTGTAAGAAAAGGAAATCATTCCAGATCCTTCATCTTTAGCCCCCGAACCCTACTTGAAACCCTATAAATATTTAATATTTATAAATATTAATGATGAAGTCTCATAAGCCATTAAACTGATGTTAGAATGCTAATAAGTATACAGAATATAAGGCATTTACTGAGACTCTACCATGAACGCTGACTAAGTATATTGACATGGTCCCTGACTTAGATTTTATACAGACAAGGATAGGTTAGGGTTAGGAGGTAGACACTAAGGAGAGTGGAATACCATGGGGCAGTTTCTGTGAGATAGTACTCAATTTGGGGAGTACATTATGATAGAGACATGTATGTACAACCTGTCAAAGGTCTTACAGCTAATAGAAAAATTTTCTAAGTATATTTTCATGGCTGCTTACATCATTATGTATCAAAAGTTTTCAAGTTTAGATGTGGATGAAAAGTTTAAAGTCCCCGTTTTTTCCATTCACTTAAGGTATTCAAGGTAACAGCCATTAAGGTTGTATCTCAGAGAGAGACATAAGGTTTAAATAATTGTTGCAACACTTTTAGTGGTGGAAGTTCCTGACATGATACATTGTTGGGGGAACAAAATGCAAGCGAATATATATGAGTATATATACATTCATTCAGTATTTCCTTTGTATGACTGTCGACTTAGCATAATAGAAGCTAATCACAAATCTGTGACAATGATTTCTGATTCCTGGAAGCAGCAAACAAACAAACAAAAAAACAGATAAATTAATCAAGCAGACCTGGGCTCAAGTTCTTCTCTGGAACTAAACAGTATGACCCTGTCAAGTTACTTTCCCCCTCTATAACTGAGTTGCAGTATCTTTAAAATAAAGATACTGCCACTTAGCTCAATTAAATAGGAACTATTATTACTTCACACATATTATCACTTATTGGATACTTAGTGTAAAGTTTTACTTTATGGCTGAAGAAACTCAAAAAGACGAGATATGAAACTTGTTCAAGGTCACATGTCTACTAACAGGCAAAGAGATAAAGAAGATTCTTACCTATGTTCAAGGTTCATGCTCTTAAGGAACACTATGGTTAGAATACCTGACCCAAAACAGATGTTAAATAAAAAAGGTTAGGGGCTTCCCTGGTGGCGCAGTGGTTGAGAGTCCGCCTGCCGATGCAGGGGACACGGGTTCGTGCCCCGGTCCGGGAGGATCCCACATGCCGCAGAGCGGCTGGGCCCGTGAGCCATGGCCGCTGAGCCTGCGCGTCCAGAGCCTGTGCTCCGCAATGGGAGAGGCCACAGCAGTGAGAGGCCTGCCTACCGCAAAAAAAAAAAAAAGGTTAAAAACTCTACTAAAGGGACTCCCTGGTGGTCCAGTGGTTAAGAATCTACCTTCCAATGCAGGGGACGTTGGTTTGATCCCTGGTTGCGGAACTAAGATCCCACATGCTGCGGGGAAACTAAGCCCGTGTGCCACAACTAGAGAGCCCGTGTGCCTCAACTACAGAGCCCACGCACTCTGGAGCCCATACGCCACAACTAGAGAGAAGCCCACATGCTGCAGTGAAGAGCCTGCACACTGCAACTAAGACCCGACATGGCCAAAAATAAATAAATAATTTTTTAAAAATCTACTAAACATTTAATAAACAGTTCAACAACTACTATGTGCAAAGAGCTAAGTAATACTTGGTTAAGAGGCTTTTAAAAATATTTAAACACTGCATAACAAGTGCTTCTGAGCACCCATAAATTAACATTAAAACATAATAATATGAACTAACACAACACTGTAAATCAACTATACTCCAATATAAAATAAAAGTTAAAAAAACTTTTATTGACATATATACACTAATATGTATAAAATGGATAACTAATAAGAACTTGCTGTATAAAAAAATAAATAAAATTTGAAAATTCAAAAAAAAAAAAGAGTACCTAAAAATAAAAAGTTTTAAAAAAAATACCAAAAAAAAAAGGAGAGCTTCCCTGGTGGTTCAGTGGTTGGGAGTTTGCCAGCCAATGCAGGGGACACGGGTTCAATCCCTAGTCTGGGAGGATCCTACATGCTGCGGAGCAGCTGGGCCCGAGCACCACAGCTGCTGAGCCTGCACCCTAGAGCCCGTGAGCCACAACTACTGAAGCCCATGCACCATGACTACTGAGGCCCCTGTGCCTGGAGCCTGTGCTCCGCAGCAGGGGAGGCCACTGCAGTGGGATGCCCGCGCCACGGCAGGGAGTGGTCCCTGCTCACCACAGCTAGAGAGGGCCCGTGCGCAGCAACGAGGACCCAACGGAGCCAAAAATAAAATAAATAAAAATTTTTAAAAACCCATAATGCGTAAAACGTTGTTTCTTTAAAATATGGAACCTAAAAGAAAGGTGTAAAGTGTGGACTAAAAATGTCACCTGCCATATCAGAAGCAAAGGATGTTGAGGCCATCAAACCATCAGCCACTGCAGCCGGCCCTCCACTCCACCCCCTCACACTGTGCACCCTCAAGGGATTCAGGATGGAGAAAAACAGGATACTGGTCCTAGATAGTTAAGGTGCATATCAAAGGAATGATTTCAATGAGCCCAGACTCTTGCTTCTTCCCATACGTAAAAAGCACTAAATTCATTAACCTGATGTCTGTTTGTCTTTAATTAATCTTTTGATGTTCCAACTACCTGGTATTTGTTGCAAAAACTCCTACGTATCCTAGCTCCTCCCTTACCTCTTTGGAACAGTCCCTCAGAGCTATCTGAGAGGCTGCCTCCTGGGCTTAAGTCTTCAGCAAGTCTGCAGAATAAACCATAGTTCTCATCTTTCAGGTTGTGCCTTTTTTTTTTTTTTTTCAGTCAACAAATGTAAAAAGATAAGGGTGGAACTGCCGGAATGGTGGGGTAAGGAGCTTGGTAAACTCTCTCCCTCCAAAAAAATCAAATATAAAACTAGTAGTTCTACCAGTGAGGCAACCTGTGCAAACCAGCACCATTGCTGCTAGAGGGAGACAGATCACTGATCAAGAGTAGAATGAAGAAAAGTTCCAGGTGTTGTTAACAATAGTGATCTTGGTGGCAAACAATTGGGGAAGGCCAATACTGCAGTAGTCCAAGGTTGCAGTACTGACTGGGGCAAGAAACAAATCAGCAGACTTGCCAGAATTTTAGCAGGGGTATCCTGAGAATGGCACAGCAATGACAGGCCTTGATAAGCTCTCACTTACCCCTGGTGGTCTGAAAGGCTATGTGCTTGCACAAAGCTGTATGCAAGCTCAGAAAAGAATGGTGAGGACCCGCATTATCCATACATCTGTAACGGAATATGAGGTCTTTCAGAGATACAGGAGAGATAAAGACATGAGAAGACTTGGCACAAAGTGAAAGCTGAAACAAACTTGTAACCTGGCTTATACTTTCAATTCCCCAACCTACATACAAACAAACACACTAGCAAAGGGCAGAAGCCTTACTAGCTCAAGGTGTTTATGCAGAACCTCTGAACAGTCACTGTGTGACTACTAAAGCAGTCCTGATCCAAGGGTGACCCTCTAGGAAGCCAGGCTTAAAACACACACACACACACACACAGAGAGAGAGAGAGAGAGAGAGAGAGAGAGAGATAGAGAGAGAGAGAGAGAGAGAAGAAAAATATCAGCAACTGCAAACTACAGACTTAGTACAGGCAAGTCCTTAAAAAAAAATAAAGATACAGCATCAGAGCTCCCCTGGGAGGAAAGCCAAGAGGTGATCTAGCTCAACAGTCTCTAAAATGTATCATCTAAAATGCTTGGTTTAACAAAATAATTATAAAACATGCAAAGAAACAAGAAAGTGTAACCCGTATGGGGGTGAAAACAGTCAACAGAAACTTGTCTCTGAGGGTGTTCAGTTGTTGGACTAAGCTGACAAGGATTTCAAAGCAGCTATCACAAATATGTTCAAAGAACCAAAGGAAGCCATACTTACAGAATTCAAAGTATGATGACAATGACTCAATGGACAGAGAATCTCAACAAAAAGAGATTATAAAGAAGAACCAAATTGGAATTCTGGAGTTGAAAAGTACAATAACTGCAATGAAAAATTCACTGGAGGGGCTCAACAGCAGATCTGAACTGGCAGACAACAGAATCAACAAATGTGAAGACAGATCAACCAACTTTTTATTCTGAAGAATATACAGGAAAAAAAACAAAACAAAAAAAAAGCAGTCTCAGAGACCTGTGAGACTCCACCAAGCATACCAACACAGGTGAAACGGGAGTCTCAGAATGAGACAAAGAGAATAAATAATGACTGAAAACTTGCCAAATTTGACTAATATCTTTTATCTGCACATCCAAGAAGCTCAATGAATTCCAAGTAGGAGAAACATAAAAAGACTCTATATACATCATGGTCAAAGTGTTTAAAGACAAAGACAAGCAGAAAATTTTGAAAGTAGCAAGAGAAAAATGACTCATCACATACCCCCCAATCCCCCACAATAAGATTAACAGCTGACTCTCCCCTGAAACAATGGGGACCCGGAAGCAGTAGAATATTCAGAATGTTGAAAGAAAACACAACAAATAATTCTGTACCTAGCATAGTAGACAGAATTCTGACATGGCCCCCCAAATTCCCACCCCATGGTGTACACACCTCCTTTTAGGTGTGGGTGAGTCTTATGGATGTCACTTCAAAGATTAGATTACATTCTCTGACAAAGTGAAAGAATTTTGCAAATGGAATTAAATAAAGTCCCTAATCATTTTGACTTTGAGTTCATCAAAAGGGAGATTTTGGGGGGATGGGTTTGACTTAAATCAGGTGAGTACCTTAAAAGAGGGCTTTGGTTCCTCTTAAACCAAAGAGATAGTCTGACTAGCCTTGAAGAGGAAGGCTACTATAAATTCTATAACCTCCAAGAAAATGAATTCTGCCAATTCTGTGAGCCTGGAAAGAATCCCAACCCTCACATGAGACCAAAATCTTGGCCAACCCCTGACTGTAGGCCTTGTGAGACCTGAGCAAAGGGCCGAGCTAAGCCATGCCCAGAACTCTGACTTATAGAAACTGTTAAGGTAATATTTTAAGGTACTGCATTTATGATAATTTTTTTTTTTGCGGTACGCGGGCCTCTCACTGTTGTGGCCTCTCCCGTTGTGGAGCACAGGCTCCAGACGCGCAGGCTCAGCGGCCATGGCTCACGGGCCCAGCCGCTCCGCGGCATGTGGGATCTTCCTGGACCAGGGCACGAACCCGTGTCCCCTGCATCGGCAGGGGAACTCTCAACCACTGCGCCACCAGGGAAGCCCCAAAGTGTGCAGTTTTAAGTGTACAGAGTTCTGTAGCATTAAGTACATTCACACTGTTGTGCAACCATCACTACCATCTATTGCCAAATAATAATACATTCTATAAGAATGTTTAAAATAATACATTCTATAAGAGAATGAGTAATGGGTTCTTAAAACTAATCATTTGCTGAAATCAGCACTTTCTTCTCCTTTTTGACAGTGCAATAAATAGAAAGCTGGAGCCAACTCTCAGATAATAACAGCAGCGGCTAATATTAAATAAACAAGATAGTGTTTAAAGTCCATAACACACGTCATTTAATTCTCATGTAATTCTGAGGAAGATCCTAACACTCTCATCTTAGGATGGACAAAAAGTTCAGAGGGGTTAATTGATCAAGGGCACTCAATTAGCAGGTAGGGCAAAACTGGGATATGAATTCATGTCCATAGTTCAAGTGTTAAACACTTAGAATTTGTTAAATGCTATCTCCCAAATAACAAAAAAATTAGTAGACTCTAAAAGAATGGAAGTCCATGGTACATAAGTACTCAAAGTTTTGTTCCTCTACCCCCAACACACATAATACTAAGTCCGCCTCCAGTTCTCTTCAACCATCACTAGGTTGGGAAAGACTGCCCCAGATGTTTAGATCAACTGGGAGAGAAGTCTAGCTTCCTTGAGAGGAAAACTTAAACACTATGATAGACCTATCAGTCAAAACCCAAAAAGAAAATGAGATATGTGTCAGGTCTTCTATTGGTGGAATAACACCAGGGAACCCTATAAAGGAATGGATGGAGAGTGAGAGAAACAAAATGTAATGTCAGGGCAAGTATAGGAAATAACAATAGTAAATAACAGCAACTAGGAATTAAAACAAAATTTCTCTGCAGACTCTGGCATAGAATCTAGAATTTCTAGCAATACTGACATCAAAAAACTGCTAAGATGTCTCTGAAACCACATGATACTCAATTTCCTAAAGTAATAAAATGATCCTATCAAGAAAATAAGTCGGACTTACCTGCTGGCAGTGGTTAAGATTCCGCTTGCTTGGGGGCTTCCCCGGTGGCGCAGTGGTTGAGAGTCCGCCTGCCGATGCAGGGGGCACGGGTTCGCGCCCCAGTCCGGGAGGATCCAACATGCCGCGGAGCGGCTGGGCCCGTGAGCCCTGGCCGCTGAGCCTGCGCGTCCGGAGCCTGTGCTCCGCAATGGGAGAGGCCACAACAGTGAGAGGCCCACATACCACAAAAAAAAAAAAAAAAGATTCCACCTGCCAATGCAGGGGACATGGGTTCAAGCCCTGGTCTGGGAAGATCCCACATGCCACGGAGGAACTGAGCCTGTGCGCCACAACTACTGAGCCTGCACTCTAGAGCCCGCCAGCCACAACTACTGAAACCTGCGCACCTAGAGCCTGTGCTCTGCAACAAGAGAAGCCACTGCTATGAGAAGCCCGCACACTGCAATGAAGAGTAGACCTGGCTTGCAGCAACTAGAGAAAGCCCGCGCGCAGCAACGAAGAGCCGATGCAGCCAAAAATGAATAAATAAATTTATTAAAAAGAAAAAACCTTGCCTCTTGGGCAACTTAGAAAAAAAAAGAAAATAAGTCTCTAACCTTTGTTTGATTAAAAGAGAGAAATTAAGAAAATTTCTCTCTCTCAATCAGTAAAGAACGGGGTGTGTCTGCAGTCAGTCACACCTAGAGTTTGGCACAGGGGTTAACAGTGACCAGATTGTGAGTGACCACTGACCAGAAACAGAGAGACAGGGCAAAAGGTAAAAAGCAAAACAAAACAAAACCTCAGGAGAAAAAACCCTGGGTGCACTGGTCCCTTCATATATGAGCCATCCTGTATATTTGAGGCCAATATCAATTATAGTCAACTAAAGTCAAACAAGTCAATCTGAATTCCAAGGAAAACTGGACAAAGATATGTCTGGTAGTCTGAGTCTAAAACTTTAAATAGCCCAATATAGCTAATGGCTACTGTATTAAAGCAGATTTAGACAAAGAATATCAAAAGTTCTAGAGAAAAGCAGATCAAAGAACATATTAGTTCTAAATAATCCACTGAAGTATATCCATAACTGATGTCCTACTTCAACCTATAAAGCTTTTCTTAATTTTATTAAAGTTTGATCAGATTCTATATAATTATAATCCTTCTACAATGCTCTGTTAGCTTTGACATTCTTGAACCTTCTTCATAAAGAAGCTCTGGGTACCATACATATTTCATACATATTTTTATATGCTTCATGATCTTTTAAGTTGGATTTTTAAAACCTATTCTGTCACAAATGGACGTGGGTATTTTAAAAGATTGTTTTTGTTCATTTTGAATGACTGCCTCAAGTTAAGGTTCAGGTTTCTTCTCAAAATAGAAACATAAAAAATCGTGTGACATCAGAAGAAATTATTTAGTTATACATTCACTGTTTGAAATCCTTAAATATATTTTAGACTTTGAGACCTAGTATTACAAGTTGCAACAGTCAAAATACTTTTCTCCTAAGGTGTGCAGTGAATGGAAGATACTTTTGCTTTAAGACTTTGTTTGGAATTATGGAGGGTCAAAGGCCTTACAATAGAGTCTGAAATCTTTTCTAAGTTTTAATCAAGAGCCAATAACCTAAGGTATTCATCACCTAAAACATTATTTTACACTTGTCTAGTCTCAGAAGTTAGCCCTCTCTCATACAAAGGCAACAGCAAGGGTAAACAAGTGTATCAAAGATTAGGTGGTTCTTCCTCTTATACCCAATACTTTTTAAAAAATGCAGTTAATCTTGACCTACACTTGGACAGCCAAAGTGACAGTATTTTAGTAATTTTCTCTATAGTCTGGAAAACTAATCCTCTACAGGCTATTAAGTAACACGCTTAACTTTTTCCATGAGAAAAAATATTTTTCTATGCCTTTGGTAAAACACCTTGGCAGACTAGAAGGCAAGGATAATGAGAGCTGATGGTGCTAGATTCTGATGAAGAAAAGAAAGATACGGCTGTGTGGCCTATGAGCAAGGCTCAGATTCAGGCTGAGCCCCAGTCCCCACTGACTCTCATTCTCTTGGAGTGAGTCTACAGTGTTTCCTTCTGTTGGAAATGATCTTTAGGACAGCGGCATGTCATTCTTACTAGCTTCCTATTGCTGCTTTAACAAATTACCACAAGCTTAGTAGCTTAAAACAACACAAATTTATTATCTCACAGTTTTGGTGGTCAGAAGCCTGAAATGAGTCTCAATGGGCTAAATCAAGATGTCACTAGGGCTGCATTCCTTCTGGAAGATCTAGGAGAGAATTTGTTTCCTTGTCTTATCTAGATTCTGGAGGCTACCTGCATTCTTCAGCTCATGGTCCTTTCTTCCATCTTCAAAGTCAGCAATAAGATTACTCCAATCTCTGCTTCCATTGTCACATCTTCTGTAACTGACTCTCCTGCCTGTTTCACTTATAAGGACGCTTGTGATTATACTGGACCCACCCAGATAATCCAAGACAACCTATCCATCTCAAGATCCTTAATTTGATTATTATCTCCAAAGGTAACATATGTAAGGTAACATATTCACAGGTTCTAGTTATTAGGGAGTAGAAATCTTTGAGGAATTGTTATTCTGCTCCCACAATCACCCAAGCCACAGGTGCCACCAACTATGACATTTGGAGGTCCCTAACAAGTAATGTGTGGTAAATAAATGTTGCCACAAATTCTTTGAAGCTCCTTCCATCTGAGAGGTGGAGTCTATTTGAATCTAGACTAGCTTTATGACTTGCTTTGACCAAGAGAATGTGGTAGAAGTGACAAGCAAGTTTCAGAGCCTAAAACTCAAAAGGTCTTGCAACTTTCTATCTTCATTCTCTTGGAATGCTATTCTAAGACTGCCATATAAGGAAGCCAGTATAGCCTACTGGAGAATGAAGCCATATAGAAGAGAATGAGGCACCCCAGGGGATAGCCAGACATGCCATCAAATGCCAGACATGCCAAATCTCCAGCTCAAAAGCTGGAGAGCACAGGCAAAAACTAGCAGAGAAACTGCCCAGCCAAACCACAGAATGGATGGAAATAAATCACTGTTTCATATCATTAAGTTTTGGGGTGGTTTGTTATGCAACTGATACAATATTGGTTAGTGGGAAAACCAGCCTATACATTGTATATATATCTGGATGAGCTTTTGCAAGGAGGAATAAATAAGGTCATTTGGGTTAGGTTTGGGAGGAGGACAGCAGGTAAACTTTCTTGGCTATATCACAAAGCATGATCAGGCTGATAAAGGAAATGACTACTGTTAAGTAAGAATGACCCTGGTTTATTTCTATGATCTGCTGTAACTGGAAATGAGAGTCATTATAGTTTCTAAGAAGAGACAGATAACTAAAACTATATCAAAGAAACACAGAAGAAAGTGCCTACCATACTGCCTGAGATATAGCAATTGCCCAAGAGATGCTTAAAACAAAACAAACGATAAATAAAGAGGTAGAGAAAGATGTACGAGCCGGACAGTAACAAGGGGTCCCAGGGCATAAAGTGGTCAGAATCCAGTATTAATACTGTGTGACTTTGGCAGGTTATTGACATCAGATGTTGGCAGTGAAGGACGGAAAAGACAGCTGCTCTCTCTGCCTAGAACATTCCCGGCCCATTCTGCCCTTACACCCCTGGTCCCTCATGCAGGCTTGGGTTCCTACTGCACATTATGACTATCTTCACCAAGTAGTACCATTAAATTGAACTGAATTGAACTGAATTGAATTGACCTACCTCCCTACCTCCAGTCTATAAGTTTCTTGCCTTTAAGGGCAAGACATATGTTAGCACAGTGTCTGGGATGTAGTAGGTGGTTCATAAATGTTCATTTATTGGACACTTTTAGGGAAAACTGATAAAAGAAAACGTCTAGTCCTGTTTCAGGTTGGTGTGAACTTGCTAAATGCAGCAACCATGTCTTATTAAACTTAGCATTCCAAGTGCTCAATAAAACAACTGGCCCACAGGAGCTACTCAAATGTCAAGTTAAATCTAAAAAGAAATTTAGTTAGATTAGAATCTTGAGAGAATAAAACTGGACAAATACACAGAGTACAGATAAGAACCATATCCTAACATCTTAGCGAAAAGCTCTATAATTTATTTCAACTTCTGTGTATCAACATCAACTACCCTTTAAACTAAGATAAAAATTTTACCAATTTTTGTCCCGTTTTGAGAGCTAATATTACAGTTCCTCAATTTTCAACTTAACCCCTTTCTACAACTCAGACATTAAACTTACCCACGTCAATAGTTCAACCAATACTAATTTAATCATTTAATAATGGTATACTGCCATAATACGTAGAGAGTTACCATGTAAGAACACAAAACATTAAATGATGATATGGCATGAAAAATTAATTCTGAGCTGAAAAATATCCAAACCCCAATCCTGGCTAGAACTGACTATAGTTTTGTCAGGCACCATCTTCAGTTTTGCCACTGGTTTATTGACTGAACCTCAACTACCATGAACCAGCTGCTTAACAGTTTTTATCAGCACCAACTCTCTCTAAGTAGTTATTCAAAGGAGTTTATGAAGAGCTTCAAGTAGGAAAATTAATTTTATAAACTAAAAATCCTTGTGCTTGGCCTTAATATGAATAGTAGATGTAATCTAATAACTCACAAAGTTAGATTGTGTGTTTGCAAAAACAGGACCTTCAGAAGGAAAAAATGGCATCTAATATTTCCATTCAGCACCGAAGAATAGGACTATGCTTTAAAATCCTATTGGTATTTGATGAATGTCTAAGGAAAAAAACCTAACTAGCAGTGTTATATTTAACTACCATTTCCTCCATCATTTACTACTGGCATTCTAATTGAATGTTTTTTTCAAAGTCACATGTTTTGAAAATAAGATTCTCCAAGTGCTTTTGATTTCCAATACTTCAATGCTACATAAAATTTAGACCAGGGATTGGCAGCCTTTTTCTCAGATGGCAAGACAGTAAATATTTTAGGCTGTTGCAACTACTAAACTCTGCCCTTTCAGTGCGAAAGTAGTCATAAATACTATGTAAACAGAACATTACAAGGTGTGCTGTGTTCTAATAAAACTTTACAAAACAGGGAAGCCCATAGCTTGCTGATCCCTGCTCTAGAGTGATTAGTGTCTTAAGAATGTTCTCAGTTATATAATATGGAGGTAATATTTGAGTGTAAATTTAAACAAAGATCTGGTGATACACAGAAGTATGCCTAGCCAACAAGATTTTTATCTGCTTCTATTTCTACCTGAAGATGATCAATAACTGCATGGCAAGAGAGGAGATACTGAGAACTAGACATGAGAAGGGGAGCTTTGAGGCTCCTTTGTTCCTCTCTATGGATTAGAATGCCCAAACTTCCTACAGCACAGAGAAGCTCATACCACAAGGACAGGAATGGAAAAAACAGAAGCAAACAAGCTATAGGTGGCAGGTGTGGAATAATTTTAGGAAAGCCAAGGAAACAGAGATGCTACATCATTGATAAAATCAAAGCCTAGAGGGCAAAGAATTTAGAAAGTGACCATTCCAATATTGTTAGGCACTAAGTAATTTTATTAAAATAATTTAAAGTCTTCCTATGATTCTCTGGTAAGAGACATTGACCTCACTTACTTAGGTGGCTCAAACAATATACTCCATCATTCAATGTCATCAGCTAAAACGCTGGTCCTAGGTAAAACCGCCTATAGTTTTAAAGTCACTGAAGGCCAAAAAATGTTAATCATTTTCAGTACCTCTAAACCAAACTCAACCCCATGATATACCTCTATCAATACGCCATGTCTTCATGCGTGCCTCTTTTCTCTACTCACCAAAATTTTCTCAGGAAGGGATGGAAACTTATTCACATTTAAGAATGTCAAAATGGGAGCTCAAATTTTATTTTTTACAAATCAAATGAACTTTCTCTAAACATTGAAATTTCAGTCATCAGCAAAGGAAAGAATCAAGAGACATGATCAGAATGTTGCTAGAGCCATACCCTAGAAGGCTGATCCCAATCACTTATTTGCCACCGTGGTGAAGCAGAGAACAGTGTCTGTTCCTCCTTTCTTCATACGGCTGCCCAGCTAGACTAAATTCCAGCTTCCTTTGTAGCCAAATGTGGCAATGGGGCAGGAATATGCCTTCCCCTTGGCTAGAATATGGATGTGATACTGGGAGCTGATAGTCACAATACCAGCCCTGGACTGCTAGAGACTTTTTCACAAGAAAAAAATAAACTCATTTTTTGAGGTCTCTGTGAGACCAGTCCAAACTGTATCTTAATTGATACAAGCTTTCTGGCAAATTACAGTATATGTCACATTTTACTACCTTGTCTAATTTCCTAGATTCTAAGTTAAATATTTCTTTAAAAGAAGTAGAACTCTGGCTGAGAGCTTTAAGTCATTTAACTAAGAAATCAGTAAACAGCAATACCAAGATTACAGTATTGCTTTTCTTGGACACCATCTTTCTTATCTAATACTCAAAAAATTGCTGGCTCTGCTTACATGGAAGCAGAATATGGTACAAACATAGAAGTATCTAAAAGTAACAGTTCAATCCTTTTTTTTTTGTAAGCCTGATTGTGAAGGTGAGGAGATGAAAAATCTCTCATGGAATCACCAAAACAGCTAAAAATTAAGCACTTGTAGATTTTCCACTTTAAAGGTACAGAGTGGGAATATTAATAAAATATAAAGATTATTTAAGTGGATAGATATTTTGTCTCTTCCTGATTTCTGGCTTACTCTCATGATTATTACACAGGGATATAGACATGGATGGTGCAAGACAGGGGCAAAAAGATCTGGCTTGGCTGAATGTAGTCAATGCCTTCCCTTCTTCCCCCAAAGCTAAGCTGCTGGCATGCTTTCAGCTTAGTATCTAAACTGTCTCCCCTCTAAAAATAGTTTTCATCTTTGGCAAATATCACTGGTTTTCCTCTTTGCTGTAAGAATCTGCTGCTTCTTTCTTTTTTCCCCCCCAGAATTTGCCTTTTTAAAAAACTCATCAAGGCTACCAACCATTGTGGCTCCATTTTTTTTTTTTTCATATTTCTCTGCTACCTGTCATTTCTCAGAGACAGAAAGCTTGGTGCCACCAGGGATAATCCTTGCTGCATATCAGTAAGGTGGCCTTGCTGGGGTGCTTTTTAAATTGCCACTTCCCAAATCCCACCCCAACCCAATTAAAAGAGAATCTAAAGGGTTTCGGAAGTGCTCCAGGTGATCTGAATGTTCAGTGAGGATGGAAGAAAAAGGGCTCTGAAGGTCAGAAAATATACATTTAAATCCCAGTTCTGCTATTTAATAGCTGTGATTTTGGACAAGTTACTTAACCTCCCTAAACTTCATTTATTCCGAAGAATTCACTGCATGCCAAGCACAATGTCAGGTGTTGAGTAAGGGTGATCATGACAGTCCCCGTCCTCTAGGAAGTTAGAGTAGAAGAAACAGGAACTAAAGGAAGCTGCAGACAAGCAAACAGACTTAATCCTAATAGGGCTACAAGGGCACCCAGGAAGGAAATCCAGTCTAGATTCCAGGGATCAGCAAAATCTCTAAAAAGGTAAAATCAAGGCTGAGTCCTGCAGGATAAGTAATGATAGATGAGGCTGCTAAAGGAAGACTTTTTAACAGAGGAGGAAGTGTGTGCAAAGGCCTGGATACCAGTTCAGCTTCCTTGGGAGATACAAGTAGTTCAGCAGGACTGAAATAAGGATGAAGGAAGGACAATAGATGAGGACCAAGAGTGACTTCAGCTTTCACATTTGCAAAACAAAGATATCATCTGCTCTGCTTGGTTACCACAAAGATCAAATTATACTATATATAGCAAAGTCCATTGAACAGAGCAGGTACTCAAGTGATAAATCCCCTCACTTTTCAGCTTTAACATAACACGAGAAAGCCAAGCAACACACTTTTTCTTCAGGTCATCTCATCATAGCACAGAATTCAACAGTAAGCTCTTTTAAGCTATTTATTTTTCCTGGGTGCATCTTATCTACTGTGGATTACTGAAGAGTCAACTCTCAGGTCTCAAGGGTGCCAACACTGGGATTTCCTTCTAAAGGTTCAGACACTTGAGGGTTACCCAACACTAGGCAGTGGATAACAAAGGTTTTAATGTATTGTTTTAAATTCAATTAACTGCAGCTGTGAAGCAATTCTGACCCAGGACCAGAATACTTCAAATCCAACCCTGGCTCTGACACTAGTTAGGTAATTTACTTTGGGTTAGAGACAACTTTCTGTGCCTTGGTTCCCTTATTTGTCAAAATGAACAACATAGAACAGACTCCCTTAACACAATATAACAGGGCTACTTTTTAATTGCCACTGCCTCCCTCCCCCCATCTTAAGGGATGGGTTAGGTAAGATGAGACTCTTCAAAGCTAGCAAAATGCCTTTCCCTGATAGAGATCCTGGAGGTGAGCTGTAGCTGGCAGCAAATATGTATATCAGACAACATCTCATGGCCAACTGATAAAGCTACACAGATCCTGCAGATGTCCTTTGGCTCCAAAATGCCTTGATTCTTTAAAAAACTATTTTGGCCCTTTAACAACTGATTCTTATAAATCCTAAAAACAAGTCTAAAAATTAACTTATTTCTGATCAGGATATTAATGACTCTCAATTTAAAATGAGAGGACTCATCCAGAGAAGAATCACCAATACAGGTTTAGAATGGCAAATACTGTCAAGATGCGACTTTCACTATCTTTCTCATCACAGTTTATTAGTAAACTTTACTATTCAGTGTTATGTTTTAATATGCCTCAATTTCAAAAAGCTTCTTTTAGAACTATGTGTAGTGATGAATATTAACTAAAATTATTGTGGTAATTGGACTACCCTGGTGGCACAGTGGTTAAGAATCCGCCTGCTAATGCAGGAGACAGGGGTTCGAGCCCTGGTCTGGGAAAATCCCACATGCCACGGAGCAACTAAGCCCGTGTGACACAACTACTGAGCCTGCACTCGAGCCCGTGAGCCACAACTACTGAGCCCACGTGCTGCAACTACTGATGCCCGTGCGCCTAGAGCCCGTGCTCTGCAACAAGAGAAGCCACCGTAATAAGAAGCCCGCTCACCACAACTAGAGAAAGTCTGCACACAGCAATGAAGACCCACCGCAGCCAAAAAGTTAGTAAATTAATAAATAAATTTATTTAAAAAATTATTGTGGTAATCATTTATATATATGTATATAGCAAATCATTATGTTGTACACCCTAAACAAATACAATTTTGTAGGTCAATTATATCTCAAACTGGAAAAAAATCCTAGTACAATCATAGGAAACATACTACGTTAAAATATGGAGTATTCTATTCATTATTTTTGTTCTTAAGTGTGAAATTTACTATGTTATGAATGGCATCTCAACTTCCCACGTGGAATGCCACAAAATATATGTTTCTTGACAAGAAAATTCAATGATTTTAGTAGCTCAACTGCACATTAACATAGAAAATGTAGTTAGCTGATCAATGACTTTTTTTTTTTCAGTACGCGGGCCTCTCACTGCTGTGGCCTCTCCCGTTGCAGAGCACAGGCTCTGGACGCACAGGCCCAGCGGCCATGGCTCACGGGCCCAGCCGCTCCGCGGCATGTAGGATCCTCCTGGACCAGGGCATGAACCTGTGTCCCCTGCATCGGCAAGCGGACTCTCAACCACTGTGCCACCAGGGAAGCCCCTGACTTTTAATTTAGAAGTAGCTGTATTTAGAAAGAGGTAACTTTTGAGTGCCTATTATATATCAGTCACTGTGCTAAAGAGATTTATGTGCATTGTGGCATTTATCCCTATGAGGTAGGTACAGTCATCCCTCAGTATCCACGGGGGATTTGGTTCCAAGACACACACACCTCCATATTAAAATCTGCAGATGCTCAAGTTCCTTATATAAAATGGCTTAGTATTTGCATATAACCTACACACATCCTCCCTTTTACTTTATTTTTTAATAAATTTATTTATTTATTTTTGGCTGCATTGGGTCTTTGTTGCTGCATGGGGGCTTCCTCTAGTTGCAGGGAGCAGGGGTTACTCTTCGTTGCGGTGCGTGGGCTTCCACATTGCAGTGGCTTCTCTTGTTGCAGAGCACGGGCTCTAGGCATGTGGGCTTCAGTAGTTGTGGCACACGGGCTCAGTACTTGTGGCTCGTGGGCTCTAGAGCACAGGCTCAGTAGTTGTGATGCACAGACTCAGTAGTTGTGGTGCGCAGGCTCAGTAGTTGTGGCACACGAGCTTAGTTGCTCTGCATCATGTGGGATCTTCCTGGACCAGGGCTCGAACCTGTGTCCCTTGCATTGGCAGGCGGATTCTTAACCACTATGCCACCAGGGAAGTCCTTCCCTTTTACTTTAAATCATCTCTACATTACTTATAATACTTAATATACAATGTAAATGTTATATAAATAGTTGCTAGTGTGCAGCAAATTCAAGTTTTGCTTTTTGGAACTTCCTGGAATTTTTTTCTATTATTTTAGATCTGTGGTTGTTTGAATCCTCCTATGAGGAACCAGCAGATACAGAGGGCCAACTGTACTATTATTAGCATACCTATTTTACAGAGGGGAAGTGGAACTTAGATTCTGCACCTTACTCTGCTAATAAATGATAAATCTATTCTTTGAACTCAGAGCTAAAGAAAGATGCTTAACTTCACTCCTATTCAAAACAGTTGTCTCCAGGTACAACAGACCTTAATTAACTTAAAATCTCCAGAAAATTAAAGTTACATTATAGCACAAACTTCATAAACAGTGACTGAATCTCACCTTTAGCCTTCTCTTTAATATGCCAAAATAATTCTAGACCCTGAGCTTTCAAAAACCTTTAATCATTATGGTGCTCTCTGCTATATCTACCATTAGAACAATTTTAAAAAACATTACCACTGTACCAATTATTTTCAAAAGCCCAGAGATATTAATCAAGTGATTCTAATAGTCTTAAACACTATCCTCAAACCAAAAGATAAATGGAGATTGGGAAACTTGCATTCTAAAGTGCCACCATCCAGATAAAATTACTCTGTGAATTAGAGTAATTTCAATCAGATCCTATAAAATGGAACATTTTTCTCAAGATTAGAATGAGACAGTAACTATAAGATAGTTTAAGGGCCCAAACTTTGTAACATAAAATGGTTTGCCACATGTCAAATTCAACAGCAGAAGGCAAGCAGCAGGAGCTAGGGATAGCAGGAAGAGTTCAGAAAAGTAGTAATAAAAAAAAATGACAAAATGACTTACCTATTCATCTCCCTGGCAGTTCTACCTTAATTTCTCTCAAAAATCACATGCTGCTAAAATAAGTTCTACTATCTTACTATATGGTGTCCTGAGTTTTAAGTTAATACATTACATTATTAAGAGAATCCCCAATGGCATTTCATAAGCATTAGAAACTCAATTACGTTTTCTTAGAGGGCACATGACTTATGACTTAACAGTCATTAACGCAAAACAAACTGGTGTATATAATCTAACAAACCAGTGTAGATGTGTACTTTGTTAATTCCTTAACTCATTAATGACTCTTAAAAAGGATTTTAATCTCCAGAATACAAATGATCATACCATAAACACTATTTTTAAGTGTTACGTAAGCTATATGGTAATAAAATATCAGATGAATTTTTTAAAATAATTATCATACTAGAGTCCATTTAATATAATGCACTCAGCATGATAAACACAAAGTTATTAAATGGAGGAAATGTAGGCAGGAGATTCCACTTCAGTTGTGTGACAGGAAGTACTAGCTCTGGAAGTTTAGAAATAGGACCACCAGGCTCTGTTTTAGCACAAGAAATAAAGGAAAACATGCTAGTGAATAAGGGTAAAAGAGGAAGTTCTTTTTAGTGAACGATCTGCCATATATTTAAGACAATCCCAAACCATTCCAAGTTAAAAAAAAGTGCCTCATTTTTTTCACTTGGCTTACGTGATAATGTACTTCCCTAGGTACACTGGAGCTCAAATTTTGCAGTTTCACTGTAACAAGACTGCTTGTGGCCCACACATCCTTAGGGAGACAACCATGGCTTGTAACATGAACCTGTTCGTTTCATATCTTAAAAGTTTGACGATTGTTACATTTTTCTAGCAACACATGAAAAGTAAATCATTTTTTAAAGTAAGTTTCACAACAGTGAATAAACTGAACACTACTAAACTGTACAGTTAAAAATGGTTAAGATGTTAAACTTTGCTGTATTTTACCACACAAAAAAGTGTGAGTTAATGAGAAATTAGTCCACTTAAATGTTAATAGTAACTTGCTATGTAAATTTTGATTACTCTAAAACCAAATTCTTACGCTTAATTTTTAGTAATTTGTTGTTGTTGTCATTAACAGCTGGATTCGTTTTATGTAACTAATTTTTAAGGATACTTCCATACATGAGGAAATTCTTTAATTCTGAACTAGAGAGTGAAAGTGAAGCGCTATTCTCAATTAGCATCTTTCAAATCATCTGAATTACTTACTGCCAACAAATACTAGTTATTAAATTATAAATGTGTTTCTACTTCAGCTGATTCCTTCATTCAGTGAAGTGCAAATCTCAAAATTAGGAGAGCAAAATCCTAAATGAACAGGCTTTTCTTAAAGCAGTGGTAGTTTTGATTGTGAGGTAGGCAACACTCCCCACTCCTCAGCCTTTAGCTCGACGGTGGCCCAAAATACTAACGTCAATCATTTCCAATCACCGTTCTCTCCTGGCTCAGCCCTACCAAATTTGTCAGGCTTTTGTGAACTCCCATGAGGTTCTTCTGTTCAGAAAAGCGTACAACCTAGGTGAGTTTGGTAGCTTGGGAAGGGCCTGAAGCAATCAGCTTGGCTTGGCCACCTAGGAGAAAAGTATCCAGGAAAAGAAAACCGGAAATACTTCAACTTTGCGCAAACCCCCTTTCTCAGTCACAGCTAGCTCCCTTCCCGATGAAGGGCTGTGTTCTCGAAAGATCTACCCCTTTCCAACTCGGTTGTCATTCCCAGATCAGCTGCTTGAGGGGCAAGCGGCGCTCAACCCACGCCCTCTTCTTCGAGTACCTTCTTCAAGTGCCAGCGCTGGGCTCAGCTCACTCTGCCGCCCCCATCCAAACCCTACACGAAGAAGGGCCCTGGCCCACGACCCCGCCCGCGGACAGCCGGGAGCCCCGGCCTAGGCGGCCTTGGCCGTTTGAGGGTTTGCGCTCCAGGGTCGGCTGGGGGCACCAGGGGCCGTAGGAGGGGTCTCTCCGTAGGGGAGTAAGACGGCCTCACCTTGACCCTGATTTCGTAGGTGGTGAACCGGCCCCGGCCGACTCCCACTGTCTGCGGGTTGCTCACATCGATCTCGAGGAAGTTGCTGGGAGGCCCGCAGGCGTCATTCAGGTTCTGCGGCTTGGTGATCAGCCGCCGGGTGTCCGCCACGGTCTCCGCCATTTCGTTGCTGCAGCCGCCGCCGCCGCCGCCGCGGGCTCCGTCCACCCCCTCGGAGTTCCACCGACCCCGCTGCCGCCGCTGCTGCCCGCCGCGGGGACGCCGGGCTCGCGCGCAGCGGTCGCAGGGCGAACGAGCACGTAGAGTGGGTGTTCACTCCGCACGCGTAGCTCCTCCCCGCGCCCCTCCGGCTTCCGCCTCCTGTCCCCAAGAGGGGAACAGCTGACATGCCGGAACGCTGCGTCCCGGGCCGGGAGCCTCAGCGGAAACCGCGGAGGGTGACAGCGCACCAGGCAGAGGAAGAAAAGCGCAGTCAGGTTACTTGTAGGTGCGAACACGTTCCGGCCAGACTACAGCGCCCACAGTGCATCGGGCGAGCGCGCCCAGGTGCTGCGGGACCGGGGGTGCGAGGGCGGGCGCTTCCTGTGTTTCTGTGTCTGTTTTGGCCTGGACCAGTGGGGAGAACGCCGGAAACGATCTTCGCGGTCTTGGGAGCCGCGGGGACAAAAGTTAAAAGGCGAGGTAGGGGAGGTTTGCCCGCAATCCGAACAAAACTGCCTACGCTCAGTGGCAAACTATCCACCGTCTCACTGTAAACCACTGAAAACGCCTGTCTAGGTAACCTTGAATTGATGCCTCAAATGATTTTGATATCAACTTGAGAGTTTCACCGTACATGTGTCTGGCTTGGTAAATTGAACGTGGGAAAGTAGAGTGGAATAAAAACAACGTCGCGAGATCATAACCGTGCGGTCGAACCGATTGGGGAGACTGGTCGGCCCTCTAAAACAAGATAACAGATAATATATGGGCTGAAACCTGCTTTGACTTTCTGATGTTTGAGTGATCTGCAACTTTTCCCCTTCAGTTCCCACAAAGTTCCAGTAAATTAAAAAAAAAAAAAAAGCGGTAAACGTATTGGTACAGCATTTGAAATGGAACTCAAAAAAGCCTTTATCAGAAATGAAAAAAAGACAAAACAGTTAAGTAGATCGCGTTTAATCTCCAACAAATGCAGAGTTTGAGCACTGAGGTAGAAGGATAGATGTTTATTCCTGCCTGGGGAGTTCTCTCCCTTGGTGTTATAGTCTCACAACTCTTTCTGCGTTTCTATGTTGAGTTTCAGAAAACCCATTCACTTTAAATAATCTGATCTGTCCCTTAAGCTGAAAAATTGTCTGGATCATTAGCAACCATTCTTAATAAAAATAAGAAAAGTTGGTATTAAAAAAATAAATGTGATGTAGATTATTTTCAAGAAAACTCAACGTTCATTCATTAAACAAGTATTTATTGAAGGCCTACTAGGTGTTTTCAACTCTAGATACTAGAGGTAAAAGGGTGAGGAAGACATTGAAATTCCTTGGTTTCATCAGATTAATTGTCTAGTATATGCTCTATCTTGGGGAGACAGATAATAAAGCAATAAATAACATATCTGCCAAAATGATTGGTACTATAAAGAAAATAAAACTGGAAAATGTGAGAGTGACCCAGACAAGCTCATTAGGGTGGTCAGTCAAGTTCTCTCTGAGTATATCTCCCTGTCAAAGAGTAAGAGTAATATCAGAATAAGTACCCAGGCAGGACTCCCTGCTGGGCCTGTTGCAAGAGACCAAGTGGAAACTTGACTGCTGTGATTAGGGCAGTGAGCTCAAAAATGTGTGTAAATGACTCTTGGAATTGGAATATATGAGAGCTAAGAGACCAAGAACCACTGTATTGTGTTATCATCCACAACCACTGTATTGTGTTTGACACCTGTACAAAGCAATCATGGGATATTCTCTTAGAAAGCTGTCTCATTGGAGGCCACTCAGTGCAGCCTTGGGCAGCAGCAACAATTGCGTGCAGTGGGGAAGCAGCTGTAGAAAATAGCAGCACCGTCAAATAGCTAAAGAAGAGCTTCCCAGGATAAACATCAGGAAAAAATCTTTATTTTTCAGGAGATACGATTGTATTCCTAGAAAAATCAATAAAGAAGAAGCCACTAGAATAAGCTACTAGAATTAACAAGAGAATTTAGTGACCAAGTGAAAGTAAAGAACTTAATTTATAACTTTCCTCTGTCTAGGCAATGTCTAGTTAGACTGGAGGTGGAAAAAATACCCTATTCACATCAGTGACCAAAAGTAAAAAAAAAAAAAAAAAAAAAAAAAAAAAAAAAAAGCCA
>NW_020172162.1:3591485-3777075 GCF_003031525.2 Neophocaena asiaeorientalis asiaeorientalis
AAAAAAAAAAAAAAAAAAAAAAAAAAAAAAAATAAGAAGGAAGACACAGGATCTACAAGAAAAAAATTATGAAATTTTATTAAAGGATATAAACCAAAACCTAAGTAAAAAAGACTCCATGTTCCTGAATAGGAGGACTTAATATCGGAAAAATATCACTTCATCTAAAATTAATAATGCAGGGGCTTCCCTGGTGGTGCAGTGGCTAAGAGTCCACCTGCCAATGCAGGGGACACGGGTTTGATCCATGGTTGGGGAGGATCCCACATACCAGGGAGGAACTAGGCCCGTGCGCCACAGCTACTGAGCCTGCACACCTAGATCCCAAGCTCCGCAACGAGAAGCCACTGCGATGGGAAGCCTGTGAACTGCAACAAAGAGTAGCCCCTGCTTGCTGCGACTAGAGAAAGCCCGCAGGCAGCAACGAAGACCCAACACAGCTGAAAATAAAAATAAATAAATAAAATAACAGGAGGTTCCTTAAAAAACTAAATAGAATTACCATATGACCCAGCAATCCCACTACTGGGCATATACCCAGAGAAAACCATAATTCAAAAAGACGCATGCACCCCAATGTTCATTGCAGCACTATTTACAATAGCCAGGACATGGAAGCAACCTAAATGCTCATCGACAGACAAATGGATAAAGAAGATGTGGTACATATATACAATGGAGTATTACTCAGCCATAAAAAGAAACAAAATTGTATCATTTGTAGAGACGTGGATGGATCTAGAGACTCTCATGCAGAGTGAAGTAAGTCAGAGAAAAATATCATATATTAACACATATATGTGGAACCTAGAAAAATGGTACAGATGAACCGGTTTGCAGGGCAGAAATCGAGACACAGATGTAGAGAACAAACATGTGGACACCAAGCGGGGAAAGTGACGGGGGGGTGGTGGTGGTGGTGGATGAATTGGGAGATTGGGATTGGCATGTATACACTGATGTGTATAAAATGGATGACTAATAAGAACCTGCTGTATAAAAAACTTAATTAAAAAAATTTTTATCAGCATTCCTGATTGTTTATGTATACGTCTGTTCCCTCTGACTTCTCTGAACCAATTGTAACATCTTATTCTCTCATTAATGATTTGATAAAATGTTTGATACATAAAAAATAAATAAAATTAATAATGCAAATATAATCAGAATCCCACTGTGATTGGTTTTAACCTCCTCTCTGCCTTGGGTGCATTGGGTAGTACTGGACAAGATTTTTTTAAAGTTCATATGTTGGAGATTAGCCAAGAAGATTATGAAAGTGAAAAAATTCAAAGTGGGATTTGCTTTACCAAATGTTAAAACTCACCGCAAAGCTAACTATAAACAAGAGTATGGGGAATTCCCTGGCAGTCCAGTGGTCAGGACTCTGCACTTTCACTGCCGAGGGCCTGCGTTGGATCCCTGGTCTGGTAATCAAGATCCCACAAGCCGCGCAGCATGGCCAGAAAAAAACAAACAAAACGAGTATGGTTTGGGCTCTCTATAAAATAGAGTGCAGAACAGATCCTAACAACGAACATGATATACAACAAGGGGAGCATTTCAATTAATTGGGGAAATGTTGCTGACACAGTTGAGTGTCTAGGGAATAGGGAGACCACATAGCTAGTCCCCTGCATTATACCATGGAAAAATTCCAGATAGAATTTATTTATTTTTGTTGTGGTTTTTTTTGGCCGCACCACATGGCTTGTGGGATCTTAGTTCCCAACCAGGGATTGAATCCAGGCCCTCAGCAGTGAGAGCACAGAGTCCCAACCACTGGACCATCAGGGAATTCCAAGATAGAATTGAAAAATAAAATTTTTTTTTAAAAGATGTTGGGGGTAGGAGTTTATTAATTAATTTATTTTTGCTGTGTTGGGGCTTTGTTTCTGTGTGAGGGCTTTCTCTAGTTGTGGCAAGTGGGGGCCACTCTTCATTGCAGTGCATAGGCCTCTCACTGTTGCAGCCTCTCTTGTTGCGGAGCACAGGCTCCAGACGCACAGGCTCAGTAGCTGTGGCTCATGGGCCCAGCTGCTCTGTGGCATGTGGGATCCTCCCAGACCAGGGCTCGAACCCGTATCCCCTGCATCAGCAGGCAGATTCTCAACCACTGTGCCACCAGGGAAGCCCTGAAATTTTTTTTTTTTTAACGTTTAGAGAAAATTTAGGAGAAAAATTGTATAACCTTGAGTAAAAAAAGTGCTTCCTAAGCAATATGGGAAACAAGCTATAAAGAAAATGTCATTTAAATACATAAATTTTTAATAAAAATTACATATCAAAAGGCATTATTTTTTTAAAAATTGGGGGAAGTATATCTGTAACATGTAAGATCGTGAACGGCTAATATTCCTAATATAAAAAGAACTCCCATAAATTGATAAGAAAAAGACAATCCCATAGAAAAATGAGCAAAGAATATGGATAGGTACAATTTTACATGTTTTTCAGATAATGAATTTGTCAAATCCTCCTAACAACCCTATAGGTGGGTACCATTACTGTCTCCATTTTACACATGGGGAAACTGAGGCAGAAAGGCAAAATAACAAGTACAAAATGGCAAAACTAGCTCCAGAATTTATATACATAACCACTATTTCATGCTGCCTCTTAGGAAAAGAAATTCAAATGGACAATAAGTGGGAAAAATATGCTCAACCTCACTAATCAAATAAATGTATCAATACATTAAAGAAAATATGAAATACTGTTTTCTATCTTATTGGCAAAAATCAAAAAGAACAGAAACATACAGTGTTAGGGAGACTGTAAGGAAACAGGCAATTTGCTCATATTTATCCAAATTAAAAATATTCAGGACACTTTGATCCCAAAATCCAGCTTTTGCTTCAAGAGACCATAGTACTTAAGGATGTAAGTCCAAGGATGTTTATTGCAGCTTTATTTGTAGTGGCAAAAACTGAAAACAGCCTGAATTAGAAATGCTTGAATTATAGTATATTCAAACTAAGGGAAATTATATAATATTTTATGTAATTTATATGTAATATATAAATTATATACTAGAGCAAATGAAATAATTCTATTTTTTTAAGTTTATTTATTTATTTTTGGCTGTATTAGGTCTTCGTTGCTGCATAGGCTCTCTCTAGTTGCAGTGAGTGGGGGCTACTCTTTTTTTTATTTTGGGAAGGCTACTCTTCGTCTTGGTGCATGGGCTTTTCACTGTTGTGACTTCTCTTGTTGCGGAGCACGGGCTCTAGGCGCGTGGGCTTCAGTAGCTGTGGCTCGCGGGCTCTAGAGCGCAGGCTCAGTAGTTGTGGTGCACGGGCTTAGTTGCTCCGCGGCACGTGGGATCTTCTCGGACCAGGGCTTGAACCCGTGTCCTCCGCATTGGCAGGCGGATTCTTAACTAATGTGCCACCAGGGAAGTCCCTATTTTTATGTCTTAAGATGTTAGAATATATCTAGTTTTAGTTATTAGAATTAGAAGAGGAATATCCATGATGTTTTGGTAAGTAAGGATCAAAGAATAATTTGTGCAGTATGATCCCATTTGGGTAAACAAACAAAACCCTGTCATTGTATGTATGTACTTTTATATGTGCATATTTTTGTAGCAAAGGATATACACCAAACTGTTAACACTGGTAACACAAGGGTGGCAACTGAAGTGGGTGGTGGGGACGAGAAGATACAACCATATTGTAACCATGGGCTAAGATGATAGAAAACTATAACCAATTTTATGTTTTCCTAATGGTTCAATTCTAGAAAAATAATTTGTCAATGTGCCTGAATTACTGTGGACACCTTGAGAGTTGTGTTCCTTGAGTAGTATATTAGATTATCACAGCTAGGTAGTTCTAGTCATTAAGATCATCCACTCCTCTTTATTCAGAGATCACTGAACAGTCGGCTGATAGTAATTTCATTTTCTATGAGGACTTTTTAAACATTTTTTAAAATTGAAATATAGTTGATTTACAATGTTGTGTTAGTTTCAGGTTTCAGCAAAGTGATTCAGTTATATATTACATACGTGTATATATATATTCTTTTTCAGATTATTTTCCATTATAAGTTATTATAAGATATTGAATGTAGTTCCCTGTGCTATATAGTAAATCCTTGTTGTTTATCTATTTTATATATAGTAGTGTGTATCTGTTAAAACTGTTATTTATCCCTCTCACCCGCCCTTTCCCCTTTGGTAACCATAAGTTTGTTTTCTGTGTATGTGAGTCTGTTTCTGTTTCATAAGTAAGTTCATTTGTATAATTTTTTTTTTAGATTCCACATATAAGTGATATCATGTGGTATTTGTCTTTCTCTGTCTGACTTCACTTAATATGATAATCTCTAGGTCTATCTATGTTGCTGCAAATGACAATATTTCATTCTTTTTTATGGTTGAGTAATACTCCATTATATATATATATATACCACATCTTCTTTATCCATTCATCTGTTGTTGGACACTTAGATTGCTTCCATGCCTTGGCTATTGTAAATAATTGTTGCTATGAACATTGGGGTGTGTGTATCTTTTCAAGTTAGAGTTTTCATCTTTTCCTGATAAATACCCAGGAGTGAGATTGCTGGATCATATTGTAGCTCTATTTTTAATTTCTAAAGGTACCTCCATACTGTTCTCCATAGTGGCTGCACCAGTTTACATTCCCACCAACAGTGTAGAAGGGTTCCCTTTTCTCCATACTCTGTCCAGCATTTATTTGTAGACTTTTTGATGATGATCATTCTGACTGTGTGAGGTGATACCTTATTGTAGTTTTGACTTGCATTTCTGTAATGATTAGTGATATTGAACATCTTTCCATGTACCTGTTGGCCATCTGGATGTCTTCTTAGGAGAAAGGTCTATTTAGATCTTCTGCCCAGTTTTTTGATTGGGTTGTTTGCTTTTTGATATTGAGCTGTACGAGCTGTTTGTATATTTTGGAAATTAAACCCTTGTCTCTTGCATTGTTTGCAGATATTTTCTCCCATTCTGTAGGTTGTCTTTTTGTTTTGTTTATGGTTTCCTCTGCTGGGCAAAAAGCTTATAAGTTTGATTAGGTCCTGTTTGTTTATTTTTGCTTTTATTTCTTTTGCCTTGTGAGACTGATCTAAGAAAGTATTGCTACAGTTTATGTCAGAAAATGTTTTGCCTGTGTTCTCTTCTAGGAGTTTTATGGTGTCGTGTCTTATATTTAAGCCTTTAAGCCATTTTGATTTTATTTTTGTGTATGCTGTGAGGGTGTGTTTTAACTTCATTGATTTACATGTGGCTTTCCAGCTTCCCCAACACCACTTGCTGGAGAGACTGTCTTTTCTCCACTGTATATTCTTGCCTCCCTTGTTAGAGATTAATTGACCATAGGCGTGTGGGCTTGTTTCTGGCCTCTCTCTTCTGTTCCATTGATCCATATGTCTGTTCTTGTGCCAATACTTCTCTGTTTTGATTACTGTAGCTTTGAGGTATTGTTGAAGTCTGAGAGGGTTATGCCTCCAGGTTCGTTCTTTTTCCTCAGGATTGCTTTGGCAATTCTGGGTCTTTTGTGGTTCCATATACATTTTAGGATTATTTGTTATGAGGACTTTCTTGTAGGCAAAAGGAGATGCTGCCTTGTGGGACCAGCTAGTTTATATTTTCATTTTAAATTTGTAAATTGAGGTTCTGTCTTATCAATCAGTGTCTTGTGAACTTGACTAATGCATCACTCCCCCAGGCCTAATCACCTCTGAGGAAAATGGTAAAACCAAGTAGCTGGACCTCCAGAGTGTCAGACTCTGAAAATGTGACGAACCTAGTGAAGTCCTGTAAACTTCTCAAGGGCCAGCCTGGCCACTCTTATATCATTTTTCTAACTCAGAGCTCACACCCTGACCTACCTCTAAACCCCTGCTCCCAGGCTGCTGTGATTTCCTGAAGAAAATCCCGAACTAGCTGACGCCTTTGTAAATTTATGGTTTCCAATCTCAGCTGACCCTTCAACACACCTCAGCATTCCCTTATTTTATCCTCTTCTTGTATTTCACACCCCTCTTCCTTACTCTCAGCATGTAGCCTCACTTCATGCAGTACAAAGCAAAGTAAACCCCACAAAGCTCAGTATCTCCCTCCTCTCCACTGAAGACTACTTACAACATGAGTCACCCTCAGAACCTCTGAGAGCTCAAGGCATGCCCAGGCTACTTCCAGCTTTTGAGAATGCGGGCATTTTCAGATTTGGTATTGAGGACATTATTTATAAACACTGCGGCTTGTTTGTTAATTTTAAATAAAGCATTTACATGATTCAAAAGTCAAAATGCACTTGAGTATCCATTGATATAGCTGCCTCCAATCCCTGTCTGCAGCCATCTAGTTCCCCTTTCCATTGACACCCACTGTTACCAGTTTCTTGCTGCGTATCTTTGTATCCTTCCAGAAACATTCTAGCATGTTTACATATATATATGTATATATAACAAAAATGGCATCATAGGAAACACACACTTTTGCACCTTATTTTACTTAACAATGTATCTTGGAGATAGATCCACACTTATCCAGCAGCAAAGTATTTCATTACCTGATGTACCATAATTTATTTAACTTGTCCCTGAAGGGGAGCAGAATGTGTGACCCCAAAATATGCCAGTTTGGCATGTGGATTATCTTGAACGGAGGGCAATCAAGATGCAGCAGACTCAAGAAAAACTTGTACCTCTCTCGCCACTACCTAAAAGAACGTAGATAGGGGGCCTGGCCTAGAGAGAGCTATTACCAGAGAGAACTTTTGCCTGAATGACCTATTTCTGTGGCAGAGCAAACATCTAATTGCCAAACATCTGTTCCTTGGAAGCCCCAGGCCCCTATCCCATTCCTTAGCTCAGGGTGGTACATAAGCTTCAACTGCCCAACCTGCTCTTTAGTCTCATGCTTCTATTGGACTCCTGTACATACAAAATTAAATTTGTTTCTCTCCCGTTACGTTGTTTTATGTCAAGTTAATTATTATCTACCCTAGAAGGGTAGAGGAAAACATTTTTCTCCACTGCATCCCCTACAGATGAATATCTTTGGTGACCTCAGTCTTTCACTATTACAGTGCCGCAGTGAATAACCTTGAATGTGCCGTCATTACACACACATGGGATTATATTTGCAGGATAAGCTACTGTACAGGCATACCTCAGAGATACTATGGGTTCAGTTCCCAATTTCCACAGTAAAGCAAATATCACAGATAAGCAAGTCCACAAATTTTTTCGTTTCCCAATGCATACAAAAGTTATGTTACACTACATTGTAGTCTTTTAAGTGTGCTACAGCATTATGTCTCAAAAAACAATGTGCATACCTTAATTAAAAAATAATACTGTTGGGAAAATAGCGCTGATAGACTTGCTCCACTAAGAGTTGCTGCAAACCTTCAGTTTGTAAAATTGCAATATCTGCAAAGCACAGTGAAATTTTCAGCCCCACCCCCTGACTCCTGGGAATGTGGCAGACAGGAGAGGGCAAGGAAGAGCCTTGCGTACCACCCCCATATTTTGCCCTGGACACCTCTTCCATTTGGCTATTCCTGAGTTGTTATCCTTTATAATAAACTGTTAAACATAAGTAAAGTGTTTTTTTCTGAGTTCTGTGAGTCGAATTATCAAACCTGAGGGGGAAGGGGGTCATGAGAATCCTCACATTTGTAACCAGCCAGGCGGGAGTGGGTAGCTTAGGCAACCCATTTAAGGCTGGTGTCTGAAGTGGGAGCAGTCTTGTGGGACTGACTCTTTAACCTGCAGGGTCTGTGCTAAATCCAGGTATTTAGTGTCAGAATTGAATTGAATTGTTGGACGACCAGCTGGGGTTGGAGACTCAGGCTTTGGAGATGATGTTAAGCCCTTCTAGGAGCATATCAGATAGTCTCTATCCTTCCCTTAAAGGTTAAGTTCTCTACTTCCACGGTCATGGAGGGGTCACTGCAGGGTTGCTTCTTGGACTAAGAGTTTGGGATCTTGGGGAGGTTAATACGTCCTCACACCGATTTTCCTTGTATATTTGTTCACAGTTTCATTTAAAGAAGAGGCAGGGGACTTCCCTGGTGGTCCAGTGGTTAAGACTCCGTGCTTCCACTGTAGGGGGCATGGGCTCGATCCCTGGTTGGGGAACTAAGATCCTGAAAAAAGACGAAAAAAAAAAAGAAAGAAAAAAAGAAGAGGCAAGACCTGGAGCAAGCCACTCAGCAAAATAAGCCTGGTAACGTGACTCACTCTCAGAAGGCAGGTTAGTGAGCATCTGTTGATCTGTTGTGTTTTAGGCAGGCCCTTAGAGGGGTCTTACTCCGTACCCTGAGATCCTTCACAGAGTGTCTCTTCCAGTGCACACTCAATTCTACATTTGGTTACTTTTTTTTGCGTGATTTAGTGTCTCTTCTGTATTGGTAAATCAGGCAGTGCCCAGCTGGTTGTATCAACATCGGAACCCCCCTCTCTTGCTTTTATCCAAGTTCTTCTCCACCAATTATGCCTTTTTCCCTATATCTTCTCATAACCCTTTGTGGTAGCCGTGAGAATGTGCCTCTCAGATCTCTAGCCTCAGGAAACATAATTAACCTATGGCCTCAGCTGCTGTGTGCTGAAATTCATTACTGCATTTGTTCTGAGTCCACATATCCCGTGGCTGCTCACAGGCAAATGCTGAGCACTCCAGCCAATGGCTGAGGACTCCTTAGACATCAGGACTGCTCAGACACTCCTGGGTGAGGAGGGACTCTCCTCTTAGAGATGACATTGGATCCAGTGTCTGGAAGAGTCAAAAGCAGCCATGACAATGAGCAATTTCTATCCTTGCTCAAGTGGTTGACTTCTGGGGGGATTAAAAAAAAAACACCGCAGGATTCCTTTTGAAATTGAAAGCCCCTGACCTCATGCAGAGTGGCTGATTTCAACCATGTAAGGCCAGGCAAGGTTAGTGTAAACCTGAATCAGGGTGAAAATACACAATCCTGAGCTGTGGGAACAGTGGGAACCAGGCATTTGTATTCCTTCTCTCAAGAAAATGGATTATGAACTTTCTAAGTAAAGAACCAACAGTGTTATCTAGAGCAGTGTTTCTCAAACATTAATATGCATACAAGTCACCTGGAGATTGTATAAAACTGCAGATTCTGATCCAGGAGTTCTAGGATGAGACCTGAGATTTTGCATTTCTGACAAGTTCCAGAAAATGCCATCGCTGCTGGTCTTCAGACCACACCAAATAGCAAGGATCTAGAGAATCTGAAGAATGCCATATATATTGTATTGATTAGTTGGTGGGGCAGGGAGAGGGTCATTTCCAGAACCAATAGCATCATGTGATCTCCTTAGCTGAACAGATATGTCTCTAGCCATTCATGTGACAAATATGTACTGAGCAGCTAAAGTAAACCAAGTGCTGTGCTAGGTGCTAGGGCAGGAGGGAGCATGGAGAGGAGGGAAGGTGGCAAAAAAGATATGGTTTTTGTTTCCAGGATCTTTCAGTCTGGTTGTAGGGACACGTCAGTAGAACGTGATGAGAGCCACATAACCCAGTCTCAAGGGTAGTAGGGAAAGAATTCCACAAGGAAGCAACAAAACTGAGACATAAAGTTGGTGTTTGACGTGCAAAGTGCCTGTGATTTGGGTGTGCCTGTGTGTGGGAGGTGCATTCCAGAGAAAGAGATAAATACAGAGGCCCAGAGGAAAGCACTGCTGGGGAACTACACATAGTTTAGTACTACTGGAATGAAAGTGCAAAATGACAAGGACTAAGGCCAGAGGGACAAGGCCATGAGGCATTACGGTGTTTGTGGTTCTGACCCTTATCTAAAGACATTCTAAAGGAAACCACTGAATGGGAGTGACTTGATTTTTAGTTTAGAAAGATCACTCTGGCAGAACTAAGATAGCAGCAGTGGGAATGTAGAGAAAAGAATGGACCTGAGAAATAGTTGCCCCTGTTTCTCTAGTTTGACCCAAAGAAGGTACTGCATTTAGCAGCTGAGGACTGCCCAGACTGGAAATCTATGAGATGCCAGGTCGGAAGAGAGTGTCAGGATGCAAACAGCGCCGTAGCTCCTACTGGGAGGTGAAAGGTCTGGCAAATCTCTGTGGATTTGTATCAGTGTTCTAGTGAAAGGCCTTAGCCACTAGGATATACACAGGCACACCAGCTTTGATTCCTAGTTGTGTTTGCAAAGGAAGTAAGCTCTCCTAACTACTCGTTTGGGAACATATCTTCACAGGAGGTATATTTGGCCAGAACCTGTGGGCTGGTTTCAGTAGAGAGATTGACCAGGCCTGCTGCGACAAGGCTTGATCCACTCAGCTGTTTAACGCTTCCAAATCGATACTTACCTCAACTTGGAGTATGAGCATATTACTACAATGTTTGCCACCCCACAGCACACACTCACACAGGCACCCATGTGCTATTTCTGTTTGTTGTCCTATTGACTAACCAAACTCAGCATATCTAAAGTCACTCTCATTCCATTTACTCTCAAGCAATACCCCCAATATTTATATCCTTTTTGCTGTAAGTATTATTTTTTGAATTGGTTGGGCTTTAGCTGTGCATCATCTTTTTCACCTCTTTCTCATCTGCCCTCACCCCCTTGCCATACCCTAGCTTGGTTAATGTTAGACCACAGAGATCTCCATGCTACCTTGCTTTCTCTAATTTCTTCTATCCATTAGGCACAATACTAGTGTGATTTACGCACTACCATTCTGATATATTTTTATAGTATAGGTATCTCTTGCCTAGAAATTTATATTTTACATAAATGTGTCTGACTTGAAGACAATGCTATGAGCAAATCAATTATATTTAGTGAGGGTCTGGTAGAGGAAATGGGCAAAATCCTCAGTAGCCAAGTAACCCTAGAAAAGTTTTTTGCCTGACTGTGCCTCTGTTTCTTCATGTGTAAAATGGGGACAAAAATAGTATCTACCTTACCAGGTGATTATGAGTACTGAGAGTTAATATTTATAAAGCATTTAGAACAGTGCCGGACACATGGTAAGCCCTGAAATGCCTAGAATCTGTGAACAAGTCGATAAGGAAATGGCCTTACCTAGAAAGAAAGAATGTAGTTGAAAATCATAGGATGAGGCCTTGAAGCCATGATTAGAAGTGACTGGTGCTGTGTGGCTAGGCCTGTGAGCAGAGGCTAGTCAATCAATGTTGTAACTAAATGAATCTAGTACTGGAAAGCTTGATGATCATCTTGACCAGAAACCTGAGCTTAAATCTATTGACAGAGTGTTTCAAAACCTTGATTTATTTACTGTCATTTTAGATTCAAAATATTAGTTTTCACAGGCATTTCTGTCAATTAATTAGGTCCCAAGTAAAACATCTGCCATGGGAGATTTACATTACCATAGCCTGCATTTGAGAAAGTCAAAAATTTCAAAATATCGTTAGTTCCAAAGTATGTTTTTGATAGCCCAGCTTGAATACTGCATTGTGGATAACAAGGTTAAATAAAGGTTCTAATAAGACAAACAACGACAATTTTAAATAAATCAGATGTTTTTTTCGAAGATTACTCTGTGATTTTCTCCAATTATTCATGACATTTCACCCATTCATATTGTGATCTGCTTTAATAGTGAAGGGAAAAAAAACCTCATCTCCTTGTTTATTCTTTGTTCTCAAGGAGATAAACTGTTTATAAAGATGCGTTATTTGTTATTTAAATCACTTTACTGAAGTTGTTTATTTCCTTGTTTCAGTTTCTAAAAATATTTCAACAATTGTAATACTTCTTAGAGATGTCTATTCAATTCAGAGTGATTTGTACTGAAATTCTTTGCTAAATGGGCACAGGTGCTATGTGTATAACATGCTAGAGTGAGTCAAAACTAATAAATGCTAAAAAAACAAAAAGGATAACGGGGATATACTTGTGTCAACTTTCAAAATCTGTGATTAAAAACATTTTAGACCTAACATCTCAGATATTTGTAAATGTCTAACTCTATACTTGCCACTTCAAAACTATTTAATAATAGTAATAATAATAAATTAGATAACACCAAAACTATAAGCAGAAAAACTGTATAATTTAAATCCAGAAATCTATTTCTTAGAAAATGCCCTTTAATCACTTTGCAGACTTTCAAAATCATAATTATTATATAAAAGTAATTACATTAGGGCTTCCCTGGTGGCGCAGTGGTTGAGAGTCCGCCTGCCAATACAGGGGACACGGGTTCGTGCCCCGGTCTGGGAAGATTCCACACGCCATGGAGCAACTAAGCCCGTGAGCCACAACTATTGAAGCCCGCATACCTAGAGCCCGTGCTCCGCAACAAGAGAAGCCACCGCAATGAGAAGCCCGCGCACCGCAACAAAGAGTAGCCCCCACTCACGTCAACTAGAGAAGGTCCGTGCGTAGAAACAAAGATCCAACACAGCCAAAAAAAAAAAAGGCATCCAAATTGGTGAATTTTTGTGTAGCCATTTTAATATTGAAGATGAAAGAAAAAAGCAACGTGTTTGGCATATTATGCTTTATTATTTGAAGAAAGGTAAAAACGCAACTGAAAGGCAAAAAAAGATTTGTGCAGTGTATGGAGAAGATGCTGTGACTGATCGAACATGTCACAAGTGGTTTGCAAAGTTTCATGCTGGAGATTTCTCGCTGGATGATGCTCCCCGGTGGGGTAGACCAGTTGAAACTGATAGCGATCAAATCGAGACATTCATTGAGAACAATTAATGTTATACCACGCGGGAGATAGCTGACATACTCAAAATATCCGAATCAAGCATTGAAAATCATTTGCACCAGCTTGGTTATGTTTATCTCTTTGATGTTTGGGTTCCACATAAGTTAAGCAAAAAAACCCTTCTTGACTGTATTTCCACATGCGATTCTCTACTTAAACGTAATGAAAACGTTCCGTTTTTAAAACAAATTGTGGCTGGCGATGAAAAGTGGATACTATACAATAATGTGGAATGGAAGAGATTGTGGGGCAAACGAAATAAACCACCACCAACCACACCAAAGGCCGGTCTTCATCCAAAGAAGGTGATGTTGTGTATATGGTGGGATTGGAAGAGAGTCCTCTATTATGAACTCCTTCAGGAAAACCAAACGATTAATTCCAACAAGTACTGCTCCCAATTAGGCCGACTGAAAGCGTCACTCGATGAAAAGCGTCCAGAACTAATCAACAGAAAATGCATAATCTTCCATCAGGATAACGCAAGACCACATGTTTCTTTGATGACCAGGCAAAAACGGTTACAGCTTGGCTGGGAAGTTCTGATTCATCCACTGAATTCACCAGACATTACACCTTCGGATTTCTATTTATTTGGGTCTTTACAAAGTTCTCTTAATGGAAACAAATTCAATTCCCTGGAAGACTGTAAAAGGCGCCTGGAACAGTTCTTTGCTCAAAAAGATAAAAAGTTTTGGGAAGATGGGATTATGAAGTTGCCTGAAAAATGGCAGAAGGTAGTGGAAAAAAAGGGTGACTACGTTGTTCAATAAAGTTCTTGGTGAAAATGAAAAACGTGTCTTTTATTTTTACTTAAAAACCAAAGGCACTTTTTGCCCAACCCAATAAGAAAAGTATCAGAACGCATTTAGGAAATAAAGATGGGGGTAGGGTGTGGGAAGATGAGATCAGTTTTCCAGTTTTTTGAGAATAGTATATGTGGAGGTTCATGAAAACAAATGAGATACTTGGTAAATCACTGGGTTTCAATCACTTATGAGAAGATGGTAAGGTAGGTTAGGAACCAGATCTTGATTTTCTAAAGGTCCATAATAAATTGTATTTCATTCGGTAGACAGTAGGGAGGCATTGCAAGTTCAGAATCTGTGATGCAATGTGGTCAGATAGGTCACATTTTTGGAAACAAACCTGATAGCAAGATGGATCAGAGGAGATAGAGACAGAGCCAGTTAGGAGATGACTATATTACCCTCAGAAAGACAGGAGGAAGACCCAATGGTAGTTGGTGGATTTATGCCATATTAAGATGATAGATTCAATTATATCTAATGAAAGATTGCATGTGAATCATGAGGAAGAGAAATTAATTGAAGGTGGCTCCCAGATTACAAATTTGCATGTGGATTTGGGGGAGGTTAGAAATGGCTGTGGGTTGCTGCTATTTTAAAAAGAAAGATGGGGGCTTCCCTGGTGGCGCAGTGGTTGGGAGTCCGCCTGCCAATGCGGGGGACACGGGTTCGTGCCCCGGTCCGGGGTGATCCCACGTGCCGCGGAGCGGCTGGGTCTGTGAGCCTTGACCGCTGGGCCTGCACGTCCGGAGCCTGTGCTCCGCGACGGGAGAGGCCACAGCAGTGAGAGTCCTGCGTACTGCAAAAAAAAAAAAAAAAAAAGAAAGATGGCAGAGAGGGCATGTGGAGAAATTACATAAGAAAAGCCTCTCCTTCCCCCTTAAAATTTGGGTAAGAAACATTTAAGGAGGAAATATATAGGTAAATAGACAAATAGACATATTATCATGTGGTTCAAATAAAAAAAAATCCTGATAAAGGATATTCAAAACTGAAAAACACTCATACAACTCAATATCAAAAAAACAAAAAATTAAAAAAAAAAACAGCCCAATCCAAAAATGGGCAGAAGATCTGAATAGACATTTCTCCAAGGAAGACATACAAACAGCTAATGGGCATGTGAAAAGATGCTTTACATTGCAAATTATTAGAGAAATGCAAATCAAAAACACAATGAGGTATCATCTCACACCTGTCAGAATGGCCATCATCAAAAAGTCTACAGAAAACAAACTTTGGCAAGAATGTGAAGAAAAGGTAACACTTATACACTGTTGGTGGGAATGTAAATTGGTGCAGCCACTATGGAAAACAGTATGGAGGTTCCTCAAAAAACTAAAAGTAGAACTACCATATGATCTAGAAATTTCATTACTGGGTATATATCTAGAAAATAAGAAAACATTAATTCAACAAGATACATGCACCCCAATGTTCATAGCAGCACTATTTACAATAGCTAAGATATGGAAGCAACCCAAGTGTCCATGAACAGAGGGAATATATATACACACCATATATGTGTATGTGGTGTATATATGTGTTTATATATATGTGTGGTGTATATATATATGTATATATATATAAACAAATTATATATACAATGGAATATTAGCCATAAAAAGAATGAAATTCTGCTATTTGCAGCAATATGGATGGACTTAGAGAATATTATCCTTAGTGAAATAAATCAAAGACAAACACCGTATGATATCATTTATATGTGGAATCTCAAAAATAAAACAAACGAACATAGATGCAAAACAGAAACAGACAGACATTTAGAAAACAAACTAGTGGTTGCCAGTGGGGAGAGGGAAGTGGGGAGGGGCAAGGTAGGGGTATGGGATTAAGAGATACAAGCTATTATGTATAAAATAGATAAGAAAGAAGGATATATTCTATAGCACAGGGAATTATAGCCGTTATTTTATAATATTAATAGCTGTTAATGGAGTATATTCTAAAAATACTGAATCACTATGCTGTACATCTGAAACTAATATAATATTGTAAATCTACTATATTTCAATTAAAAAACCTGAAAAACAAACCGAACCAGTTATTTTGAATCTGTTGTTGAAAATAAGTAGAAAGAAACTAAATAAAGAGTTGAGCACTGAACATGACTTCAAATATTTTGTCTTTGGCCAGTCTCTGGTTACAGATGAAATAGTGTTTCATTAAGGAAAAAAATGGTAGCTTTTGTTGGAAGTTCAGCAGATGTGTAATTCTTACTTATTAGAAGGAATGGATTGCTTGCCACAACATCTATACTTGATATAAATTTATATTACTGAGGTGGGTATATCTTGTTTAGAAATTTCCATAGGTAATAAGGCACTTAGGCATATTTATTGTTTGTTGAAATTAAAGAACCTAAATTATATTTTTGACCAAGGATCTTTAATTACAAATATTGGAATTTAGAAGCTAGATATTTTGACTCTGACTCCAGAAAATGAGTTTTTATGGTTTAAATCATTCCTTATGTGTCTTCAAATGAACCATATTGTCTCTTGTAGCTAAAGTGTTTCTTTGTTAAATTAGAAGAACCTATAATTATGAGGAAACATGTGTGATGATAAATAAATGAATGAATAAATAAGTGAAAAATAAGGGTGCTTTGGCTGTATTCCAATTACTTCTCTGATATTGAATTAGATTTTTTTTTTTTTTTTTTTTTTGCGGTATGCGGGCCTCTCACTGTTGTGGCCTCTCCCGTTGCAGAGCACAGGCTCCGACGCGCAGGCTCAGCGGCCATGGCTCACGGGCCTAGCCGCTCCGCGGCATGTGGGATCTTCTCGGACCGGGGCACGAACCCGTGTCCCCTGCATCGGCAGGCAGACTCTCAACCACTTCGCCACCAGGGAAGCCCGATGGTGGTTTTTATTAATCTTCAAGTGGACTCAAAATATTAGAAGCATCACTGATTTCATGAAGCAGGTAGTCTGGTTTTTGCAGAAAGACTAAAATGATGATAAATTTTGTATTTGTATTAAGACAACTCATTCAGTCACTTAATACACATTTATGGAGTGTGTACTAACTTAGGCACTATTCTAGGCCCTGGGGATACAGCGGTGAACAAAAGAGACATTAATCCCAGTCCACATGGAGCTTAAACTCTAGGAAGAGCAGTAAGAGCAGATAATAAGCTAATAAATTAGTAAAGTATATATAGTGATGTTGGAGAAAATAAAGCTAGGAAGGAGGAAGTTAGGTAGTTAGGTGGTTAGGAAAGGCCTTCACTGGCAAGGTAGCATAAGGAACTAAGGACACAAGGAAGTGAACCAAGTAGATATCTTGGAGGAGAGCATTCCATGCAGAAGGCACAGGAAATGTAAAAGCTTTGAGGTGGGAAACAGGTTTGTGAGTTCCAGAAACTCACCTACCATAGTATGTTATCGACCAACCACTTTCTTTCCCATTTTTGTCATCATTTTTTTTTTAATGATTGCATTGATTGGTCTTCATTGCTGTATTGGGTCTTCATTGCTGCACGCAGGCTTTTTCCAGTTGCGGCGAGCGGAGGCTTTTCTTGTTGCGGAGCACGAGCTCTAGGCGTGCGGGCTTCAGTAGTTGTGGCACGTGGGCTCAGTCGTTGTGGCTCTCGGGCTGTAGAGTGCAGGCTCAGTTGTTGTGGTGCACGGGCTTAGTTTCTTCACGGCATGTGGGATCTTCCCAGACCAGGGCTCGAACCTGTGTCCCCTGCATTGGCAGGCAGATTCTTAACCACGGTGCCACCAGGGAAGCCCTGGCCTGGTTTTGTCCCTGAGATTAGAGTCCAGAACTAATTGGCACTTCTCTAGGGAGATTTTTTAGTAGGAAAAGATAATGCTTTGTGATTTTCTGATTTACTTTTTCTGGTAATGTTCAAAATGCCTTTTAGGGCTTTTTTTTTTTTTTCCGGTACGCGGGCCTCTCACTGCTGTGGCCTCTCCCGTTGCGGAGCACAGGCTCCGGACGCGCAGGCTCAGCGGCTATGGCTTACGGGCCCAGCCACTCCGCGGCATGTGGGATCCTCCCGGACCGGGACACGAACCTGTGTCCCCTGCATCGGCAGGCGGACTCCCAACCGCTGCGCCACCAGGGAAGCCTTAGGGCTTTTTTTTGTTTGTGTTTTAGCAATTGCAGGAACAGCAGGATTTCGGGATTGGTATTTTAATAAAATAGTTTACAGTGGCTACTTAATTAGTTTTCTGGTCATAATAAATTCTCTTGAATACAACAAATGTAATTTAAATTATTTCCAAGTTACCTCATACTTGTACACAATAAAGTTCATTTGCCATGTTTCTGTCCACTTGCACAGTCATGTGAAAATTTCCTGCAGATCTTCCTGCCAATTTGGCATTAAACTATCAATGAGTTCCTATTTCACTTCCATAATTATTAAGCCTTTGGAATCTCTACTAAGAGGTAATTTCATTGACCAAGACCAAGACAAGCAGTTTTTTTCCCAGAGGAAACAAAATGATACCCAGACACTCTCTAAAAGTCTTGAGAGTAATGAATATGTAAGTCAAGGAAGAAACAGTACAGTTTTTTCAAAAGGCCTTTCACGAAGTGTCACACCAAAAATTAGTAACATTAAATGAAACAAACATGAAGGAATAGTTTGTCGTGTCAGACAATGGAATTAAAGATAGAAAAAAATGTGAAATGACATTTTGAAAGACACATTCAAAATAATTCTTCTATAAACGATTTGACAGAGTCAGTAGAGAAATCTCCGAAATATTATACCATGCTATATGCTCTCCTTTTCCTGTTTCTTTGGAATCTTCTATTGTAGACTAACTACCTAACTTCCTGGAACTCTTTCTAGTGTAGTCTGAAACGTGGCTTTCTCCTTCCTGTAATCCAGTTTTTTTATTTTTATTTTTTTTGCCCCACTGCGCCACCCGGGATCATAGCTCCCCCGACCAGGGATGGAAGCCGTGCCTGCTGCAGCGGAAGCACAGTCTTAACTACTGGAATGCCAAGAAAGTCCCTAGTCCAGATTTTCTCGCTTGCCTGCCTTAGCTCACTCTATTTCCTGTTCTTGGAAGGTCTTCGTTTCCTGTTAAAAATAAAGCTTCTAGAAGGCCTTCCTGATTTCCCAGCCAAAGTGCTCTTTCACTGTTTCCAGAACACCTAGTAGAATCTTTGGTCGCTTTCTTTATCCTTCCTTACCGGATTGCCTGCCTCTTCTGGACAGCAGTTTGTATTCCCAATACAGTTATCATAGTGACTCAAAACATTTTTTGTTTAATCAAATTAGGGCAGATCACTTAGAAATTCCTCCTTAGATACACTGTCCCACAGCCACTCTATCTACTTGTCCATCACGGGCCATTGGCTTTCCCATGTTACACAAATTTTCCATGTTCTTTCAAAACATTTGAGTATATGCCACATTGAAAATGATTTATGCTCTTGAAATACAAAAAGTAAAAATGGTAGGAGCACATTTCATGTACTCTGCCAAAGATGCGTTGGACGCTGGAGGCAAATAAATTGGGGATACCGTTTACGGAGGTAACAATATTTCGTTAAAATATGAAGGCCCACTGGATCACCTACACTTTATTTAGGTTTTGGAATCTCGGTCAGGTACGCTAACCGAAAAGGCTCAGGAGTGGTTACTTGAATACACGCCGCAAACACGTTCTAACTCCTTGAAAATGTTTTTAGATCAGCTGCAGCAGGCGCTGGGCGGACAACTGCCCCTCCCCCCAGCCTAAAGCTGCCCTCCGCCCCGTCCCTTCGCCCGGCCCCCGCGCCGCCGCACTGCATGCTGGGAGTCGTAGTCCCGGTTTGCTTTGCCCGGAGGGATCGAAGGGCATCGGAGTCCAGCTTGCCCTCGAGCTACTAGAGGTCGCGTTCTTCCGCTGCTCCCTTTCGTTCTGTCGGGCGGAGCCTTCCGTGAGCACGGCTGGATTTGTCTGTGCTACCGTCTCTCTTCTGGGTTTCAATAAAGTTTTCCTCTTCCTTCCCCTGTACGGAGCTCAAGATGGCGGCCTCTTGGTCGCCCTTGGTTACCCTGCGCTTAGCGCCGAGCCGGCTGAGAGGAAGATGTGTCCGGTGCAGGGCTTGGGCCGCTGCTCTCCCCACTTCGGTCACCGCCCCTGGAAACCCCTTTTGTAAAGGTTAGTGACTGTATCTGGAGTAAGCCGAGACGACTGCTTATGACCGGGGAAGTCTCGGGGCAGTCACCCTCCCTCCTCGAGCTCCCCAAACTGCCTCCTTGGTTCACGGTTTTCGAGAGGTTTCTTCGAGAGGAGTTCCACCCTCTCTTGCACCGCTGTTACTGCCTGCTCATGAAGGAGCACTGAGGGAGGTGGCCCAGAGTAACTTTCATTTTGAGGGTTAGATGTCGACCCAGGGTTTGTTCCTTCCCGGCTGTTAGAGACCTGTAAACCCAGGTGTGGGGAGTACCTCGCTTGAAGGGATTCAAGTGTGGGGTTGAGGCCTGGGAACTCTTCCAACCTGCCCCATCCCAAGCTCTCCAGGCTGGTGACCTGGGACTGTACCTCTGACATCTGCAGGCCCTGCGTGCTCTCTGGATTGCGGGAATGCAAGTGTACTGACATTCTCAGATTGAGGGGTCGATTCTTTGTGTTCTTTTCAAGTCCTAGAGGCTTCAGCGAGGCGTATTTTGTCACTGGGCTTGCATCATTCATTCATTCTTTCAAATTGTTATTCATGAGTGAATGAACCTGTATTTTGAGTAACCAAGGCCACAGGAGTGCTAGTTTTACTATATTCATATACTCCCACTAAATTGCGGGCTACTCAAAGGCAAGGACTGGGTGTCATTGTTTCCTCAGCACTTAGCACAGTGTTTGGCACCTGATGGGCAGATATATTTTTTGAGTGAATGAATGACGTTATTCTTATTGCTCCCTCATCCACATACTTAAGCTTTCCTTTTTAAAAAAAATCTCCAGGAACCCCACCCTTATACATCTTAATAAACTGATTCTCATTGGCAGTTTAGCTAAACCTCTATCAGTCTTTGATTATTATCATAAATAGAGTTGAAATTAATACTAAAACTGTGATTAAGTCACCTTAGGTTTTACTGTAAAGTGTAGCATAATCCACTTACTGTATAATGGAATATTTTGGTAGCATGAGGTTTCGATCTTAATATAAACTATTTAAAAAAAATTTTGGAATAGGCTATACAAGCAAATAACACAAAATTCAAAAGGTACAAGAAGGAATTCGGTAAAATGTTGACTTTCTTCCACTCCTGTTCCATAGCCGTTTAGTTTTCCTTCCCAGAGGCAACTTCTCATACTTGTTTCTTATGTATTCTTCCAGAGACATTCTGTATATATCCACCATATATATTTATAAATACCTGAATTAAAGAAAAATAGAAGTGGTAATATACTATACACACTGTTCTGGTCCTTTCTTTTTTTTTCATGTAGTATATCTTGGAGATCATTCCATATAAATACGTGTAGAACTGCCTCTTTTTTTTGGCTGCCACAAGGCATGTGGGATCTTAGTTCCCCAACCGGGGATTGAATGGGCCCTCCCTGCATTGGAAGCTCAGAGTCTTAACCACTGGACTGCCAGGGAAGTCCCTGTACCTCATGTTTTAAATGGTTAAAATAGAATTCCGTTCAATGCATGTACCATAATTTATGAAAATTAGGATTTAAGGAACATTAGCATAACAGCATGAGCCTTAATGTTTGTTCTGGGTCATGCAATATGCTAAATGCTCATCTTGTTTAATTCCCGTTATCCTCATTTTGGGGATGAGGAACCCAAGGTTGCAGAAGTTATTTGGCTAGTTAAGTGGCAGAATTTTTTTTTTTTCTTTTTTGCGGTACGCGGGCCTCTCACTGTTGTGGCCTTTCCCGTTGCGGAGCACAGGCTCTGGACGCGCAGGCTCAGCGGCCATGGCTCACGGGCCCAGCCGCTCCGCGGCATGTGGGATTTTCCAGACTGGGGCACGAACCCGTGTCCCCTGCATCGGCAGGCGGACTCTCAACCACTGCGCCACCAGGGAAGCCCCAGAATTTGTTTTGAATTTGGACATTTGATGAAAATGCAGTTAGAGGTCAATTTAATTGTAACTAAAGTTGCTCCTTCCCCCTCTTTAAGTAAAAGAAAAATTTAAGTTGAAACGTTATTCAGTATTTAGAGTCTGATTTAAGTTTGTTTTCTATCGTTTTCTTGATGTTTTGGGGGGGTATTTACTGTTGACATTTGTTTTATCTCCTTTTTTTCATCTTTTCAAGCCTACTGTTTACTGCAGTGTAATGTGAGGGAAGCACATTACACTTAATGTTAAACAAAAGAAGGAAGTAGATAAAGGAAAGGAATGAGGGGAAAGGAAGAGCATGTTCTTTGTTTTTGTGCTTCATTTCTTTCTTACATTTTTTTTTCCTTAATTAATTTATTTATTTGGCTGCGTGGGGTCTTGGTTGCAGCATGCGGGATCTAGTTCCTTGACCAGGGATCGAACCCGGGCCCCCTGCATTGGGAATGCAGAGTCTTAGCCACTGGACCACCAGGGAAGTCCCCACCTAAGCTTTAATGCCAGCCTTGGCTCTAAGACATTTTGGTAACTGGAAACGTGAAAACTTTAGGGGTCCTAAAATGGTGTTCATTCATATCACCTAACTTTAAATTCCTTAGGAAGTACAACTTATGAATTCCATTTTGACATATATATATTTCCATTAGTCAGATTATTAAACAATTGAAAGTATCAATAAAATTTGGTACCTTAAATAATTTAAGTATATATGTCAATTTTGATATTACTGCTTGTTTTCTTTTAGGTCTAAGTGTATCTTCATTTAATGTAACAGTTATTCAGTCTCCAGATAGTTATGGGGAAACATTTTATTAGAAATCAGAGTGGTCATGGTGTGGGTAGAAAATGCCTCGAGATTGCTAATTCAGTTGAAGTCTTGTATTAAGTGTATGGAGGGGGAAAGTGAATGAAATTGGCTCCCAGGCCTTGAATAGCTTACAGTCTTGGGAGATGGATTTACAAGAGCTAATGTTTATTGAGCCCTTTCTGTGTTCCAGGCAGTCTGCTAGCCGTTTCTTTCTCTCATAATTTTATCTTCATAAAAACTCTATTATAAAATTATTTTAAAATTTTAAAAAAAGTTTTATTTTTTAATGTTTCTTTTTAAAAATTTTATATTGGAGTATAATTGATTTACATTGTTGTGTTAGTTTCAGGTGAAACTGAATTGCTTTAGTGATTCAGTAAAGTGATTCAGTTATACATGTACATATATCCTTCTTTTTAAGATTCTTTCCCTATATAGGTTATTACAGAGTATTGAGTAGAGTTCCCTGTGCTATCTATAAAGGTATTGTCATCTCTATTTTATAAATGACTAAACAGGCATGGCTACTCAAGTGGTATTTGAGCCCAGGCATTTTCCCTCCAGAAGCACAAACTTAACAAACCATTGTGTTCTACTAGCTCTTTACCGTGACAATGAACATTAACACCACCATAATCTAGGCCTATCTGAAGTGTTGTAGGACTACAGAGGAGAAAGCAGCTCTGCTTGGAGAGGGGAGGGCTTTTTAGCAAAAGTGTGGAAGTGAGCTGCACCTGGCCCTTATTGGTGTATGTATAGTCCCTCAGGGGGAGCAGCTAGAGAGGAAGCTTGGCAGGTGGGCTGGATTCTGGTTAGAAGAGTCCTGTATAGTATGCAAAGATGTGTATGTAGGCTCAGGGGGATACTGCTGACGATTTCTTAAGAAGAGAAGTGATCGGGTCCATTTTAGCATGATTATCCCTGTGGCTACCTGAAAAACAGGTCAGGAATGCCTGGATGGGGGAATATTGGAAGCTTGGTGATTATTTAGGAGGAAGTTGTAGTAGTTTAGGGAGAGTGATTTAGGCCCTGAATTACTGCTGTGGTAAAGATGGAGAGCAGGGCAGCAAAGGAGGGAATTCAGAGACCCTGCTTTGGTAAAATTGACAGGATCTGGGGGAGACAAGGAAAGAGAGGAGTTAAGGTCAATTTGGGTTTCCTAGTTTGGGTAATTTAATGGCATCAAATTCCGTCTATCAAAGGAAACTAAACAAATGAAAAGTAAGGCCAGAGGCATTTTAGGGAGAGGTTCCATTTTGGATATGTTAAAGTTGAGGTGTTAGTGATAATTCCAGGTAAACAAGTCTAAGTAGTTGTAGGAAATATGGGATCTGAGTCTAAGAAAGGAAATATGAGGTGTTGAGAGCCATGAGAATGGAAGAACTAGCCTTGAAATATTTGTAGAATGAAAAGGAGAAAAGGCTAGGGATGAGTTCTTGAGGAAAACTGATGTTTTATGAGCAGAAGGTGACCTCATCAGAGAGCAGTTAGAGAGGTCATAGGGGAAATTGGAGAGAAGCCAAGGAAGAGAATGCTTCTAAGTTTTCTAAAACTTAAAATCAGCGTATCTATTTTACTTAAGCTAGCCTTAGAAATTAAGTTTCTTTCTTTCTGTTTTTTTTTCTTACTTTTTGGCCACACCGTGTGGCATGTGGGGTCTTAGTTCCCAGACCAGGGATGGAACCTGCACCCCCTGCAGTGGAAGTGCGGAGTCTTAACTGCTGGACCACCGGGGAAGTCCCAGAAATTAAGTTTATTTCATAGAGGCAAGGTAATATGACAGTCACACCTTGTGATTTCTTATCATTGTAGTGTCCTTCTGTATCTCAGTGTTATATTTTTAGATCTCTATATTAACTGAAGATTCGTATTTACCTTTAGTCACAATCTCTTCTTTAGTACATGTACATTGGAGATCTTGATTAGGTATTAATGTGAGTAGAACTCAGCCATATGAATTGGTATTATTTATTGGCTGTATAGATTGGTGGTTAAGAAAATGGATTTGGACTTTTATTACCCAGTTAGATGAACACCCTGTGTGAAACTTCATGTTTCTTGGATTTCCGTTAATGTTTATTATTATATTAGAAAAGGTTCATGCCTGCTCCTGAGACTATTAACTTCATGATAATGGTTTCTTTCAGTCAGTTTTTTTTTTTTAAGCATAGCACAACTTATTACATGGCATAGCTAGTGCTCAGATGTAGTTCTGGGGTGGAGGGTGGGCATATGAAATAGGGTGGGTTCAAGAGTAGAACCCATTAGAAAGGAACTTTAGAAGTCCAGAGATGGATTATTGATCTACTGTAGATTTGCACTATGTTATACCTCAAGAGCTTCATTCTGTTTGTTTAAGTAAATGATGAATATTTAAATGGGTTTAACTATTTTTTAAAAATTAACTTTTTTTTTGGCTGCGTCGGATCTTAGTTGCGCCAAGTGGGCTTCTTTCTATTTGCAGCGTGCGGGCTTAGCTGCCCTGCAGCATGTGGGATCTTAGTTGCCTGACCAGGCATCTAACCTGTGTCCCCTGAATTGCAAGATGGATTCTTAACCACTTAAATCCTGGTTTTACCTATTTTGGATTTGTCTTTTCACAAAAGTACCACAGAAATAATAGATGTCAAAGGCCCAGTGCAATAATACGCTCTATAAATTCTGACAGAAGGTCATGTAGCCTCAGCTTGACTATATCTAATACTGTTTCCCTAGGCCACTCATATATTTTTCTTGCTTGTGACTAAGATTTGTTCTAATTTCTCTTTTAAGAGCCTTTTGAATATGTCTGTTCTTCCTGCTGTGTTTTGTCTTCCTTGCCTAAGGTCCTCTGTTGAGGTCCCATTTTTATGTGTACCCTGCTGGAGGTACCTCATACTTTAATCTCCAGAATCTTTTTTCATAACCTTCTTTCACTGTCCTACTTGTCCTTCTTATTTCTTCTCTCCGTTCAGCTCATCCTAGAAGATACTTTTCAACACATTATCTATCCATATTCTTGACCAGGTGTGCCAGTTTTCAACAATTTTTAAAGCCTGAACATGCAGTTCTTAGTGTAGTTACTTCAAAGCTTCATAATGCAATTTGTATCTTAAATGTAATTCCTGTAGATTCCATTTAAAAATTCTTATTTATATATTTGTGTAAAAAATTTAAAATAAATGAACATAACAAATAGACGTTATTTTTCTTTATTGTTTGAAAGAAAATAGACCCCTTAGGTCTCATTATTAAATAGTGTTTGAAAAGGGTGAATATTAAGGAGTTACTCAGTATGCTAGGCCATGCCTATAATTACTTCAGAATAGCTTTATTCAGATTTTTAGGCAGTATTTTACTGATTTGTTATGAAATTTAAGTACTGTTTTTTTTCTTTTGTAAAGTTACACACATTGGCACATTTAAGATTAGCTTCGAAAGGAAAAGAATGATAACTGGCAAGCATTTAGTTTTAATTTTCATAATTTTTCTATTTAAATCAAAAGCACCCTTTTAAAGCCCCTAAATCATCCTTTTATAAATAAAGTAAATGCATTCCTTGATGATGGCTTATGTTGTTTTTTTAAAGAAAGAGTTTAATTAAGATTTGATTTTCTTCTATTCTGCACTTTGTTTATTCATCACTGAATCAAACATAGGTGTTTAATGTCACTGGTAAATCTGACTTTTTGGGTCATTGATGGCCATTGCAGTTTTCGAAAAAAGCAGCTATTTCTCTTTGGGATATGAATAGAACATAATAGAGCATAAACGTGCTGCCTGTGACCTTAGCATGGGCTTCTGTCATTGTAGGAGAACATTTCTGGTCAGTGGCCACTGTTTACAGTTTGTTAAAATCAACACAAATGTACAAAACACTCATGAATAATTGTGAACACAGTATTTGAATGGATGCTTAATAAATATGCATTAAAAATATAATTACAGTAATGAAGTTACAGCTGAAATTTTAATCCAGCCCTTTAGAAATATTAAATGTGCTTTTCCTGATTGTGCATTTTTTGCACAGCAGTTGGGTAAACATTTTACACTGGAAATCTAAATTCCTTATATAGTTTTGATTTCATTTAACTAAGCGTGTGTTCTTTTTTGGCAACAATCTTCTTTCTCTTTGTGAAGAAGTGAAGCTCATTTTATTCCATAACTGTTACTAAGAAGAATTTTGATCAGTTCTGTCATAGGACTAATGAACATATGGGATACCAGATGAATAATAAAATGTGACCTGGAAAGACTAGATTGTGATTTTGGTTTCATCCTACGGTACTGGATCAATCATTTAGTTTGGTATTTCTTTTTTCTCATCTGTAGAATGGGATTAGTCATCCTAACTCTGCCTTTCTCACGTGTCATCTATGAGGCTCAGATAAGTTATTATATAATACGAGAAAGTCCTTTGAAAATTATAAGAAATGTTATATAAATGTAGGGCTATGCTGGGAGTAATTGAAATATTAATATCGAAATGCTAGAGGTGGTAGATTCCAGTCAGTGAATAGGAATGGGATGAACTCAACTCTATGTATAATTACTAAAACCATTTTGATTTTCAGGGAGACTAACTTATATTAACAATGGCAAAGGGCTCAGTCTGATTTCAGTGCTTTGAATTCCAGAAAACGAAGTTTTGATTTTCTAAGATTGTGCAGAGGGCCTCTATAGATAACCAGGGATGGTTATTGTTATCCTGGACTTAACTACCTTTTCTCTGGATATTCTGAATATCTAGAGGGTCTTAGAAAATATGAGCTACTGCTTTCGTCATGATGTTTCAAAGAAGGCTATTGAAATTTGATTTATAGTATGTAGGTAAGTCACTAAGGTAAATTATCTTAATTTAGTAAGATACTGCTTATGAATACTGTTTTCAAAGGAACTCAAGTTGTTAATTATTTGCTGTGCAGCAAGATATGAAGATAACATTTCATGGGATCATAGAATAATAGAGCTGAAGAGGACCTCTGGGTTATGTAGTTAAATGTCAGGTGGGAAGGTAGTTTCTGCCTTTATTGTTTCTTTTTGAGGCATCCTGTTCATTTTATGTAGCCCTAATTGCTAGAAAATTCTTTAAGTAGAATTCTTCAAGTAGTGCTTTTCTGTAACTTCTCCTCATTCATCTTGACTCTTTCTCCAGGCACAACTTATATAACTCTAGTTCTCGTGTGCTTATGACAGTTTTTTAAGTATATCTTATTCATTTATATAGTCATTTATTCATTTATCATATTATTGGTTGCCTCCTTGTCCCAATTCCATTTGACAAACTTTAAAACATTAGAGACATATTTCTCCCATTCATCTGTTCATTCATTCCCCAAATATTTCTTGGTGCCATCTGTATGCTAGACACAGAGTACTGGGATGTTGTTACTCTCTCCTCAATGTCAACTGTCTCTTGTCTTATCAGTCAAATCTTATGACATGGTTTCTAGATCCTTGAACTACTTCCCTTCTTGAGATTACAGTCTGCTTTCTGAATGTCACTCTGAAAATGTGGCCCACATATCTCAATATATTCCTTCGGACATGTCTGGCCAGAGCAGTATTTTAGGTTACCTTTTCTGTGTCCTGTTGCATTAAGTTGGTGGCCAGGTCATATTCATGTCTCACCTTAAGACTCCTAGGGCTATTATAAGACAGGTCTCTTGTTTGTATTTGATTAGTTATTTTTTCTATTAAAAATAAATTATTTTTATTATAAAAATACTATATGTGCATAGTAGAAAATACAGGAAAGATAATTACTGTTAACTTCATTTTTATTTTTTAAGCATACTTATTAAAGTATAAGATTCATTTAGTAAAGTACGCAAGTGGTAAGTGTAAAGCCTACTGAATTTTCATAAAGAGAATAGATTTGTGTAAATACAACCTAAATCAAGAAATAGAACATTTGTAGTACCCAGAGGCTCCCATTGTGCACCCTCCAAATCACTAGCTTTTTACTCCCAATGGCAATCAGCATCCTGACTTATGTTACTATTGATTTATCCTTTCATCTCTTCTTTTTTCTTTTTTTTATTCTAATTAATCAGTTAATTTATTTCTGGCTGCGTTGGGTCTTCATTGCTGCACGCAGGCTTTCTCTAGTTGTGGTGAGCGGGGATTACTCTTTGTTGCGGTGCACGGGCTTCTCATTGCGGTGGCTTCTCTTGTTGCAGAGCACAGGCTCTAGGTGCACAGGCTTCATTAGTTGTGGCATGCAGGCTTGTGGCTTGTGGGCTCTAGAGTACAGGCTCAGTAATTGTGGTGCATGGGCTTAGTTGCTCCGCTATCTTTTCATCTCTTGATGGACACTTAAGTTGTTTTCATGTCGTGGCTATTTAAATAATGCTGCAATGAACATGGGGGTGCAGCTATTTTTTTGAGATAGTGATTTTGTTTCCTTCAGATAAATACTCATAGGTGAAATTGTATTAATTAATTAGTTAATTTATTTTTGGCTGCGTTGGGTCTTCATTGCTGCACGCAGGCTTTCTCTAGTTGTGGTGAGCGGGGATTACTCTTTGTTGCGGTGCACGGGCTTCTCATTGCGGTGGCTTCTCTTGTTGCAGAGCACAGGCTCTAGGTGCACAGGCTTCATTAGTTGTGGCATGCAGGCTTGTGGCTTGTGGGCTCTAGAGTACAGGCTCAGTAATTGTGGTGCATGGGCTTAGTTGCTCCGCTATCTTTTCATCTCTTGATGGACACTTAAGTTGTTTTCATGTCGTGGCTATTTAAATAATGCTGCAATGAACATGGGGGTGCAGCTATTTTTTTGAGATAGTGATTTTGTTTCCTTCAGATAAATACTCATAGGTGAAATTGTTGGATTCTATTTCTTAATGAATTATGCCAGATTTATAGATTGCAAATATTTTCTGTCATTCTGTGTGTTGTATTTTCACCTTCTTGATAATGTCCCTTTTTTTTAAAAAAAAATTAGTTATTTGGCTGTGCCAGGTCTTAGTTGCAGCATGAGGGCTCCTAGTTGCAGCATGTGGGATCTAGTTCCCTAACTGGGGATTGAACCTAGGCCCCGTGCATTGGGAGCACGGAGTCTTAACCATTGGACCACTAGGGAAGTCCCAATAATGTCCTTTGATATACAAAAGTTTTAATTTTGATGAAGTCCAATTTATTTTTTCTTTGGCTGCTTTGATGTCATAGCTAAGAAATCATTGCCTAATCCAAGGTCATGATGATTTAAAATTATGCTTTCTTCTAAGCATTTTAAAGTTTTAGCTCTTACAGTTATGTTTTTGATCCATTCCTACTGGGGTTTAATTGGGAGTCCTTAAGTCTGAGTTTCACAGGCGATTGTGATGTCCAGACAGGATTGGATTTAGAACGTCCACACCTGTTAAGAGAGATCAGGGATTGGCAACCTTTTTCTGTAAACATTCAGATAATACTTTTGTCCTTGCCTGCCATGATCGCTGTTACAACTTTAGCTGACCCTCCATATTTGTGAGTTTGGCATCCGCGGATATAGTGGGCCAACTATTCATTGTACTGCACCATTTTATATAAGGGACTTGAGCATTTGTGGATTTTGGTATATGCAGGAGGTCCTGGAACCAATCCCCGCAGATACTGAGGGACAACTGTACTCAACTCTGGTGTTGTAGTGTGTAAACAGCCAGAGATAGTAGACTAATGTGTATGGCCGATTTGGCCTGCAGGCTGCTGTAGTTTGCAGACCACTGGACTAGGTAAATATTCATGTATACTTCTTTTTCTGGTTTGAAATTTTTTATATATCTACACTTTAAAACCATCTGGAAAGTATTTTGGTATGCAGTATGAGGGGATAATCTAAATTAATTTTTCTGTTGTCTTCCAGTTGTCCAGATGTCACTTGTTGAATAATCTCTTGGCTCCCATTGCTTAATTCATTTATTCAACAAATATTTGTTGTGTGCCCATCATATGACAGGCATTGTAGGTGCTAGGTATACAGTGAATTAAATAGGCATGGTACCTTCCCTCTTGTGGCTTGCAGCCTAGTTGAGAGAGACAGACATAAAATAAATAACAAATAGATAATTACAAGTTGGGTGATAAAAGAAAAGAACAGTGATAATATTTGGTATGTCTCCCTCTTTTATTATATATTAAATTATTCCCTGAAGACTTCCTTTTAGAATATCTATTCTATTCATTGATCTTTTGCTCATAGTGTTTTATATTTATTTTCTTATCTGGTAGTCAAGATCCCCCTCATTACTTTGCATCTTCATGATTTTCTAAGGATTTTGGATTTGGATTTTGGTGGAACTGTATTTAATCTGCAAATTAATTTCTGAAGAACTGACAATATTATAATGTTGTGCATTTCTTTTCGATAACACTGTGTCCAGTCTCCCAAATTTTCATTTATGCCTTTGAGAAAGATTTTAGTTTTCTTCACATAGATCTTACAAATTGATTGTTACTATGACTCTTCTTTATTCTAGACTTTTTATCTTAATTGTAAGTGGGATCCGTTTTTTTTTTTTCTATTGTATTTCCAACAGGTCATTGCTAATACGTTAGAAAGATAAAGCCATTAAAATGTTTTCCAGTATTCTCCTTTGCTTAAGAACGGGTATAATTAAGCCATTGAGTTCTTTAAAATTCATAAGTGGCTTCCTGGAAACTTCAGGATTAAATTCAAACTGCTTATCGTTGTAAGGCCCTGTGTCACCTGGTTCCTTTATATTTTTCTAGTAGCCCAACTCTTGCCCCCTCTGCCTTTCACTTTATATCTCAATACTGAACTTGTTTCATTTTCTTCAGTGTACTATCCTCTCATATTTTAGAGCCTTCTCCCAGCTTAATGCATTTCCTTCCCTTCCTTCCATTTTTCCCTGGCTAACTCCTGTTTGTCCTTTTGCTCTCAATTGAAACATCATTTCCTCTGAGTACCCTTATCTCCTTAAGCTAGGTTACTAGCTTTGGCTCTGTGATCTCATAGCATCCTCCTCTTCCCTTTACTTCATACCACACTTTGTTAAAGTTGTTTATCCACTTGTTTATATCTCCCCCAGTGCCCTGTTGGTATTTTGAGTGCAGTTATAGTGTCTGTCTAGCTAGCTGTGTTTGAAGTTTTCAGTACAGAGCTTTACACTCTATAGCTGCTTTATAATTTGTGAAATTAGTTGTTGCTTGTTCAGTTTTTCTATTTAATAGGTTTTCAAATGATTCTTTTCAATATAATTAAGTTTTTGAACCTAATTGCACCTGTCGGTACTTGTATCCCATTGTGTAGCACGGCAACATCATCTTGACTGTGATACAGCACTGATTTGTCTCTTTGTGTCATCTTTGTATTTGAGGGCTAGGTCTTCATTTAGTGCCAGATTTTGTTCTCAAAGCTCAAAAAGGTGTACACAAATCTAGTTAGTCAAAATCCTTAAAAGCCAGCTATGTGAAATGTAAGGGCTTTTAGATTTATATGGAAAGGAATTTCTTTCCTCTAACACTTCACCTTTGGGCTTTTAGTAAAAAAGCTGCTGACTCACAGACATAGAAAACAAACTTATGGTTACCAAAGGGGAAAGACGGGAGGAGGGATAAATCAGGAGTTTGGGATTAACAGATGCACACTACTATATATAAAATAAACAACAAGGACCTACTATATAGCACAGGGAACTGTATTCAATATCTTGTAATAGCCTATAATGGAAAAGAGTCTGAAAAAGGAATATGTATATGTATAACTGAATCACTTTGCTGTACAGCTGAAACTAACACAGCATTGTAAATCAACTATATTTCAATTAAAAAAAAAATCTGCTGCTGCTGCTGCTACCGAGTTTTACAAGAGTGCCGTTTATTAGCAGAGGCAGGTTGAGCCCAGAGTGCAGGTAGGGCAGAGCTCGAGCTGGGCCTGAGTAGGATGGAGACCCAGGAGGGGTGGATTGTTGGTTGCTCCAGGAGGCTTGAGTACTTCAAATTAGAGGGCCTGAGAGAGGTTTGTGTTTTTTCTGTTGCCTGGCTATGATAAATGGGAGCACAATCTTCACTTGTCTGTAGTGTTACGGTGATTTTAATGAGGGCAATATCCTGGTGGTAGTTTGGGGTCACTTAGCTTGAGATCTTATCTTGCCTATTCACTTAAATTTTCTAACATTTTGTGGTGTTTTAGTTTCCTCATTTGTAAGAAATAACAATATGTACCTTAGAATTTTTTGGAGAAGATAATATATAGAATATCTTTCAGAATTCTATCACTCATAAATTTTCAAATGAATCCAAGGTCTGTAAAGAAAACCTTAAGTTGTTAAATGAACCTAAAGCATATAACTTTTCTGGGTTACATGGATACCTCTTGTAATCTGTTAATTTTGTATAACATCCTTAATTCTACTGAAGTAAACACATGTAATGCCTTGAAGTAGTCAAGACTCATCACAGATCGTATTGAATATTTCTGAACATACAACCGTCTAGGAAGGAATAATGCAAAAAGATAGTTTTCTTTACCTTGAAAACTCTTTAAATTTGTATGGTCATGTGTTATCTTGCATATCTTCAATTCTTTCCTTTAATCATAGGATACTTTCGAGCTGAGAAATCTTTACAGAATGTTTTTGAGCTGAACCCCACTTTACTGACAAGTTGTATGTAAAACTTCTGCACATTAAACTACATCTCTACTGATTTTGAGTATGAAGTTGGAGATGGATTCTCAAAAAATATTTAACCTCAGGTATTAAAACAAAAAAACCTTAAGGGTGAAGCAAACCTTTAAAATAATATTTCTGAAAGGAAAATGCTTACTTTTTGTTGAAATAGTCTGGTCCACCATTTTGCTTAAGTCTCTAAAGAATATCTCTAAGACTTTCTTAACTATCTACCTTTGTGTAGAATTTGAAATTCCATTCCAATTTAAAGCCCCAAAAAACACAGAGACCACATATCCCCTTTGTTGTTATTTCTCAGCTCTATGGAGACAGTGTCAACACAGTTAAGCTTTATGACATATGTTTTAGTCAGGGTTCTCCAGAGAGACAGACCCAATAAGATGTATATACATTTAGAAAGAGATTTATTATAAGGAATCAGCTCATGCAATTACGGAGGTTGACAAGTCCCAAGATCTACAGTCAGCAAGCTGGAGACCCAGAGACCCAGGAGAGTTGGTAGTGTAATTCCAGTCTGAGTCCGAAGGCCTGAGAACCAGGAGAGCCCATAGTGTAGTTCTAGTCCAAAGACTGGCAGGCTTAAGACCCATGAAGAACTGATGTTTCAGTTTGAGTTCAAAGGCAGGAGAAAACCGATGTTCCAGCTTAAAGGTAGTCATGGGGAAGGAGTTCCCTCTTACTAAGGGGAAGGTCAGCCTTTTGTTCTGTTCAGGGCTTCAAGTAATTGGATGAGGCCCACCCACATAAGGGAGGACAGTCTACTCAGTCTTCCGTTTCAGGTGTTAACCTCATCAGAAACATCCTCACAGACACATCCAGAATAATGTTTGACTAAATGTATAGGCACTCGATGGCCCAGTCAAGTTGCCAAATAAAATTAACTATCACAACATATATCAAGATTATTGTTGTCCTCAGTGTGTGAGCAGCATTTCCCCTCATGTTCTTAAGGTGCTTGCAGCAGTCCAGCTATCTTAATTTCACAGGTAAAAGTACAAAGGCAGGAAGGAATGAGTTTCTGTCCTGGTCTCCTTTTGAAGAGTATCAGGAGAAACTTTGGCAGAAGCTGACTTCCTCTTAGGCATCGTTGGCTAGGATGGTGATCATGTGCCCAAGCTGCCATGATCCAGAGTCAAAATGGTGGAGTCAGGAGATAAATCTGGAGGGTATGACTCCGGAGCCCATGCTGCTTCCACTATAACATCCTGCCTCCCTGCTGGACCTGTAGGTACAAATGCTGGCTCTGCCACTGCCTAGCTATGGGAACATGGACAGGTTACTTACTTAGTCCCTCTGTGCCTTAGTGTCTTCACCTTTAAGGTAGGAATATGTTAGTACCTGCATCATAGGGTGGTTGTGAAGATTAAATGAATGAAGGTATGTAAAGTGCTTAGAAAAGTACCTGGCACTTAGTGAGTACCCACTAAAGGTTAGCAATTGTTGCTGCTGTTGTTATTAACTATATGATCTTGGTCAGTTTACTTAACCTGCAACTTGCAGTGCTAACTCTCTGGTCCAAATCATAGACATCTCTGAACTGTACTATTGTTAAGAGTTTCCTAACTAGTCTCTCTGCTTCCACTTAAAAAAATTTACATATATATGTATTATATATATATGTATAATAGTTTTATTGAATACCATACAATATAAAAATACATACATATATAAAAATATATGTATATTATATATAATATATAATAGCATTATTGAATATCATACTATTCCTCCATTTCAGCTTTCCTTTTGAATTTCTATTATCTTATTTTCTACAAATGGATTAATCTTTTAAAAAACAAATTGTGACACACCCCTGATCAAAACCTTCTACTTGATCGTAATCCTATCACATTCACACTATTTACCTTGGCTTACAAGACCCTACATGATCTGGTCCTTCTTCTCCTTTCCAACTTCACCTTGTAACATACTCCACCTTGTTCATTTAAATCAGCCACGTAGACTTTCTTTTCTTTCTTTGAAAACGTGAAGCTTATTTCCATTTTCACTTTAGGGTTTTTGCCAGAGCTCTTTGCTCTGCCTGGGAAGTTCTCCCAGATCTTCCTCTGGGCTGACTCCTTTGGGCATTCAGGTGTCAACTTATGTCACTTCCACAGGGAAGCTTTTCCTCATAATCTATAGGAGTCCTCAGTCATTCCCTAGCATAGTGCTTCTCAGTCTTCAGTGTGCATATGAAACACCTATGTATTTTGTTAAAAATGCAACTTTTGATTCAGACCCCTAGGGTAGGGCCTGAGATTCTGTACTTCTGTTGAGCTCCCTGGGGATGCCATGCTGTTGGTCAGAGGTCCTAGGATATCACTCTGTTTTATTTTCACCAGCATACTGATTATTATGTGATCTGTTGTTGCTCTTTATTTAATTTTTTGTCTCTCTTCCCCTTGACTGGAGGGAAGGCTCCATAAGGAAAGAAATTTGTTTTTAATTGTTGTTTCACCAGTGGCATGAATAGTGCCTGAGCTATAGTTGGTTCTCAAGAAACCTGAGTGAATGAATCAATGAACAGATTTATCCATGGATTTTTATTTTAATTATTATTTTTTTAACATCTTTATTGGAGTATAATTGCTTCACAATGGTGTGTTAGTTTCTGCTTTACAACAAAGTGAATCAGCCATATGCATACATATATCCCCATATCTCCTCCCTCTTGCGTCTCCCTCCCACCCTCCTTATCCCATCCCTCTAGGTGGTCACAAAGCACCACACGGAGCTGATCTCCCTGTGCTATTTGGCTGCTTCCCACTAGCTATCTGTTTTACATTTGGTAGTATATATAAGTCCATATCCATGGATTTTTAAGTTATTTGTATAATAGGATTATTGTGAGGAGTAAAACAAATAATTATGTTAAGTTACTTAACCTAGTCCCTGGCACACAGTAGGTGCTCAATAAATGTGAGCTGCTATTAATAGAATTTCCTTCTAAAACTGTTTTGACAATTATTTTTAAAACAGTGGTTCTTAATCAGTTTTTGTTCACTTGTTTGAAAATCTGAAGGAATCTGTAGTATATTTAGAGATCTTACCTCAGAAGAAATGCAAAAACATACACACACACAATTTTCTTTTAATTTCAGAGGGCTCTCAGACCATCCCCCCATTCCCTGCCAGTTGACTTGTCATGGACCCCAAGTCAAGACCTTGTTTAAAAAAAAACAACCTACATGTACATAACAATTCTTGTTAGGGCTGTTAGTGACAATTTGCCTTTTTCTAATTTCTTTTATAATTGTTGCTGTTGAATTGCCTCTTCTTTCTGTGTTATAGGTTACCATGTGTCATTAAGAAGAGCATAAATGTGGTTTATTATATTACTTATTATTTTTTTAAAAATATCTATTTATTTATTTGGCTGTGCCGAGTCTTAGCTGTGGCACACGAGATCTTTGTTGCGGCGTGTGGGATCTTTTAGTTGTGGCATGCAGGATCTTAGTTGCAGCATGCGGGATCTAGTTCCCTGAATAGGGACTGAACCTGGGCCCCCTGCATTGGGAGCAAGGAGTCTTAACTACTGGACCACCAGAGAAGTCCCTATTATATTACTTACTAATGCCATGAGACTGTTTAAGTGGAACATATTAGCATAGACTGTAATACTGCAGAAGAATTTTTTTGTTCTAAACCTCTGTCTTCAGATGAAAACTTAAATATTGGGGGAAATCGCTTCTTCCCCTGCCAACAGCACCCCCACAAACAGACAAACATGGCGTATATCCCTGAAACTTGCCAAACTAACTGTAAGAAGCATGCCAAGCATTAAACCCACAGAGGGACACAGGACAAGAAGGGCAAGGACTCTCTGAATGCTCAGGGAAAGCGGTCTTATGACAGGAAGCAGACTAAGCTGCTTTTCTGGAAAAAAGGCTAAAACTACAAATGGAGATTGTGCTGAGGCTTGAATGCATTGAGCCTAGAAAGTGCTGCAGAGTTAGAGTGCTGACTGTTAAGACCAGCAAGCATTTTGAACTGGGAGGAGATAAGAGAAAGGGCTAAGTACTCCAGTTCTAAACTTCATCTTTTGTTTTATTGTGAAGACAATAAAATCTGGAGGTTATGTTCACTTCAAAAAAAAGTTGAAGCAGGGGGAATTGAAGTAATAACAAATACACTCAGAGCCTGGGGAAACTCATTTATTTTCCTTGGGGAGAAAAATTGAAGTAATTGTTAAAATACTATCTAGAAAGTTATAATAGATTATTCAGATGCTAAGACATCATGATATTGAGTAAATCTTATAACAAGTGGGCTATGGAGTATAGTGGGATCTTCCTTAAACTTCGTTTAGGAGAAAGTAGTGAAATAAGGTACAAAATTGAGGTATTAGAACAGCGCAGACTTTTTGTGCCTCTAAAATCTTACATTTATGTTTGTAGATTAGTTTGTGGATCTTCAGAATGGCATTTTCCCACTGTCCATTTGGAGTACAATAAGACAAATTAATACAAATCAAAATAATATGGCAGCAGCATCACATAATTTGTGTATACTGATGCAGTAACAGATTTAATTTAGTGCAGCTTTTGAGAAGTCTTTTGTGATTCAATTTATACAGCTGCTGTCCAGGCCTAAGCTGGCCAATCTCTCAGCCTTGAGTGTCTTGCCTGACTGATTCTCTCTTTCTTTTTCTTTTTAAAAAGACTGATATTTTTTAGAGCAGTTTAGGTTCACAGCAAAATTCAGAGGAATGTTACAGAGATTTCCCATATACCTCCTGCCCCCCACATGTCCCCTGTTATCAATACTCCCCAGTTATCAACATCCCATACCAGAGAGGTACATTTGTTACAGTCGATGAACCTACATTGACACAGCATCATCATCCAAAGTCCATAGTTTACAGTGGGGTTCTTGGTGTAGTACATTCTACGAATATGGACAAACGTACAATGACACATATGCACATTACAGTATATTTTAGGGTATTTTCACTACCCTAAAAATCCTCTGTGCTCTGCCTATTCACACCTTCTTCCTACCTACCCCCTCCCTTTGTTTACTACTGATCTTTTTACTGTCAATAGTTTTGCCTTTTCCATGTCATATCATTAGAATATAGGACCTTACAGTATGTAGCTTTTTCAAATTGGTCTTTCACTTAGTTATGTGCGTTTAAGTTTTTTCCATGTGTTTTCATGGTTTGATAGACTCATTTCTTTTTAGTGCTGAATAATATTCCATTGTCTGGATGTACCGGTTTATTTATCCATTCTCCTACTGAAGAACATCTTTGTTGCTTCCAAGTTTTGACAATTATGAATAAAGCTGCTATAAATATGTGTGTGCAGGTTTTTTTGTGGACGTAAATTTCCAGCTTCTTTGGGTAAATACCAAGGATAATGATTGTTGGATTGTATGGTAAGAGTATGTTTAGTTTTGTAAGAAACCGCCAAACTGTCTCCTAAAGTGGCTGTACCATTTTGCATTTTCACCAGGAAAGAGAGGTCCTATTGTTCCACATACTGGGCAGCATTTGTCAGTGTTCTGGATTTTGGCCATTCTAATAGGTGTGTAGTGGTATCTAATTTTTTTTTTTTTTTTTTTTTTTTTGGCCTTGTCACATAGCTTGCATTCCCTGACCAGGGATTGTGAAAGTGCCAAGTCCTAACTGCTGACCACCAGGGAATTCCTTCTCATTGTTCTTTTAATTTGCATTTCCCTGATGACATATGATGTGGAGATCTTTTCATATGCTTCTTTGTCATCTGTATATCTTCTTTGGTGTGGTTTCTGTTAAAGTCTTTGGCCCAATTGTTTTTTTTTTAATTTATTTTATTTTAGTTTTATTTTTGGCTGCGTTGGGTCTTCGTTGCTGCGTGTGGGCTTTCTTTAGTTGCAGCAAGCAGGGGCTACTCTTCGTTGTGGTGCACGGGCTTCACGTTGCAGTGGCTTCTCTTGTTGCAGAGCACGGGCTCTAGGCACATGGGCTTCAGTAGTTGTGGCACGTGGGCTGAGTAGTTGTGGCTCGCGGGCTCTAGAGCACAGGTTCAGTAGTTGTGGTGCACGGGCTTAGTTGCTCTGTGGCATGTGGGATCTTCCCAGAGCAGGGCTCGAACCTGTGTCCCCTGCATTGGCAGGCGGATTCTTAACCATTGCACCACCAGGGAAGTCCCGTTTGGCCCAGTTTTTAATCAGATTGTTTATTTTCTTGTTGTGAGTTTTTAGAGTTCTTTGTATATTTTGGATAATAGTCCTTTATGAGATGGGTCCTTTGCAAATATTTTCTCGCAGTCTGTGGTTTGTCTTTTGAGATCATGGCATTGTCTTTTGCAGAACTGAAGTTTTTAATTTAATGAAGTCTAGCTTATCAATGATTTCTTTCACGGATTGTGCCTTTGGTGTTGTATCTAAAAAGTCAAAGCTATACCCAAGCTCATCTAGGTTTCTCCTATGTCTCCTGTATTTCTCCCATGTTATCTTCTAGGAGTTTTATAGTTTTTTCTTTTACATTTAGATCTATGATGCATTTTGAGTTAATTTTTGTGTAGAGTTTAAGGTCTGTGTCTAGATTCATTTTTTTTGCATGTGGATGTCCAGTTGTCCCAGCATCATTTGTTTAAAAGACTTATCTTTGCTCCATTGTATTGCCGTTGCTCCTTTGTCAAAGATCAATTGGCTATATTTATGTGGGCCTATTTCTGGACTCTATTATGTTCCATTGATCTATTTGTCTATTCTTTTGGCAATACCACACTGTCCTGATTATTGTAGCTTTATAGTAGGTCTTAAAGTTGAGTAGTGTCAGTCCTCCAATTTTGTTTTTCTCCTTCAGTATTGTGTTGGTTATTCTGAGTCTTTTGCTTCTTCATTTAAACTTGAGAATTATTTTGTCAGTATCCACAAAATAACTTGCTAGGATTTTAATTGAGATTCCTTTGAATCTATAGATCAAGTTAGGAAGAACTGACATTTTGACAATATTGAGTCTTCCTATACGTGAACATGGAATATCTCTCCATTTTTAAGTTCTTTGATTTTGTTCATCAGAGTTTTGTAGTTTTGTTCATATAGATCTTGTACATATTTTGTTAGATTTACACCGAAATATTTCATTTTTGGAGGGTGCTAATGTAAATGGTATTGTGTTTTTAAAAATATATATATATATATTTATTTATTTATTTTGGTTGTTCCAGGTCTTAGTTGCAGCATGCAGGATCCTTTGTTATGGCATGTGGGATCTTTAGTTGTGGCATGTGAGCTCATAGTTGTGGCATGCGGGCTTCTTAGTTGTAGCATGTGGACTTCTTAGTTGCGGCACGCAGACTCTTAGTTGCGGCATGTGGACTTCTTAGTTGTGGCATGTGGACTTCTTAGTTGTGGCATGTGCACTCTTAGTTGCGGCATGCATGCAGGATCTAGTTCCCCTACAATGGATCAAACCTGGGCCTCCTGTATTGGGAGCACAGAGTCTTACCCACTGGACCATCAGGGAAGTCCTGGTATTGTGTTTTTAATTTCACATTCCACTTGTTCATTGAAGGCGTATATGAAAGCAGTTGACTTTTGTATATTAACCTTGTATCCTTACTATAATTACTTGTTAGTCCCAGGAGTTATTTTATTGATTCTTTGTATTTTCTGTATAGATGACCATGTCATTTGGAAACAGACCATTTTATATCTTCCTTCTCAATCTGTATACCTTTTATTTCCTTTTCTTGTCTTATGGATTTATCTAGTACTATGTTGATAAGGAGTGAGGAGAGGGGACATCCTTGCCTTGTTCTTGATCTTAGTGGGAAACATCTAGTTTCTTACCATTAAGTATGATGTTTGCTGTAGGTTTTTTTGTAGGTATTCTTTATCAAGATGAGGAAGTTCCCTCTGTTCCTAGTTTACTGAGAGTTTTTATCATGAATGTGTATAAGTTTTTTCAGATGCTTTTTCTGCATTTATTGATCTGATGATGTGATTTTTCTTCTTTAGTCTGTTGATGTGATGGATTACATTAATTCATTTTAAAATGTTGAACCAGGGACTTCCCTGGTGGTCCAGTGGTTAAGACTCCATGCTTCCACTGTAGAGGGCATGGATTCGATCCCTGGTCAGGGAACTAAGATCCTGCATGCCACATGGCACAGCCAAAAAGAAAAGAAAAAAGGTTGAACCAGCCTTGCATTCCTGGGATAATTCTCACTTGTTTATAGTGTGAAATTCTTTGTATACATTGCTGGATTTGATTTGGTGGTATTTTGTTAGGGATTTTTGCATCTATGTTCATGAGAGATATTGGTGGAGTTTTCTTTTCTTGTAATGTCTTTGTCTTATTTTGGTATTAGGGAAATGCTGGCCTCATAGAATGAGTTAGGAAGTATTCCTTCTGCTTCTAATCCTCTGAAAGAAGTTGTAGAGAATTAGTATAATTCTTTAAATGTTTGGTAGAATTCACCAGTGAACCCATCTGTGCCTGATGCTTTCTATTTTGGAAGACTATTAATTACTGGTTCAGTTTCTTTAATAGATGCAGGCCTATTTAGATTGTCTGTTTCTTCTTGTGTGAATTTTGGCTGATTGTGTCTTTCAAGGAATTTGTCCATTTCACCTAGGTTCTCAAATTTATGGGTTGAGTCATTCATAGTATTCCTTTATTATCCTTTTAATGTCCATGGGATCTATAGTGATATCCCTCTTTCATTTCTGATATTAGCAATTAGTTTCCTCTCTCCTTTTTCCTTGTTAGCCTGGCTAGAGGCTTATCAATTTTATTGATCTTTTCAAAGAGCCAGTGTTTGGTTTCATTGATTTTCTCTGTTGGTTTCCTGTTTTCAATTCTACTGATTTCTGCTCTTATTTCTTTTCTTCTGCTTACTTTGGATTTAATTTTCTTTTTCTAGTTTCTTAAGGTGGAAACTTAGATGATTGATTTTAGATCTTTCTTCTTTCTAATATATACATTCATTGCTATAAATTTCCCTTTAATCACTGCTTTTGCTGCATCCCACAAATTTTGATAAATTGTGCTTCCATTTTCATTTAACTCGAAAAATTTTTACATTTATCTTGAGGTTTCTTCATTGACCCACATGTTATTTAGAAGTGTGTTGTTTCGTCTCTGCATATTTTATTTTATTTTTAAATTAAAAAAACTTTTTTTTGGCCGCGTTGGGTCTTCATTGCCGCGTGTGGGCTTTCTCTAGTTGCAGCGAGCAGGGGCTACTCTTCGTTGAGGTGTGCAGGCTTCTCATTGTGGTGGCTTCTCTTGTTGCAGAGCACGGCCTCTAAGGCGTGCTGGCTTCAGTAGTTGTGGCTTGTGGGCTCTAGAGCGCAGGCTCAGTAGTTGTGGCACACAGACTTAGTTGCTGTGTGGCACATGGGATCTTCCTGGACCAGGGATCGAACCTGTGTCCCCTGCATTGGCAGGCGGATTCTTAACCACTGTGCCACCAGTGAAGTCCCATAGTTTCTGCATCTTTTAGAATTTTCCATTTATCTTTCTGTTATTGATTTCTAGTTTAATTCCATTGTGGTCTGATGGCAGACATTGTATGATTTCTGTTCTTTTAACTTTGGTAAGGTGTGTTCTATGGCCCAGAATATGATCTATCTTGGTGAATGTTCTGTGTGAGCTTGAGAATAATGTGTATTGTGCTGTTGTTGGATGAATTATTCTATAGATGTCAAGTTTAGCCAGTTGATTAATGGTGTTGTTGAGTTCAACTAAGTCCTTACTGATTTTCTGCCTACTGGATCTGTCCATTTCTGCTAGAGGGGTACTGAAGTCTCCAACTATGATAGTAGATTCATCTATTTTTCCTTATAGTTCTATCAATTTTTACCTCATGTAGTTTAACTTGATGGTCTGTTGTTAGGTGCATATATATTAACGATTGTTATGTCTTCTTGGAGAATCAACTCTTTTATCTTTATGTAACATCCTTCTGTATATCTGATAACTTTCCTTGCTCTGAAGTCTGCTCTGTCTGAAATTAATATAGCTACTCTTGCTCTCTTTTGATTAGTGTTAGCATGGTGTACTTTTTTCCATCCGTTTTTTAAAAATATCTTTATTGGATTATAATTGCTTTACAATGTTGTGTTAGTTTCTTCTCTATCCATCCATTTACTATTCATATGTATGTGTCTTTGAATTTAAAGTGAGTTTATTTTAGTCAACATGTAATTGAGTCTTGGGTTTTGATCCACTCTGACAATCTTTTAATTGGTTCATTTACACCAATCACTTTCTTTTCAATCTTGGGGGCAGCAGTTTGTCCTGTGTCCTTCCTTCTCTTATGGATCTGAAAAGATACATTGATTTTTCAGCTTTTTACTTGTTGTTGGGATAGAATGGCGACTTATAAGCTTCTTATATGCAGTACTAGATAACCTCTGATTCTCTTTTTATGTCTGCTGATTGCCTGAAGTGATGCCTCATCTTCAGTGTAACTTGGTTTTCTTTTTTGAGAAATGTGAATGAAGTATAAACTACTCAGTAAAGATGTTGGGTTAGTAAAAATAAAAGTGGAAGCAAAGGACTTTAAGCCTCTCCAAAGCCAGATCCCAATAGAAACAATGTACTTTGCCCACAGTCCTGATGGTTCCTATGAATAACTTTAAAAATTAGATATTTTATAACTGTAAACAGGAATATGAAGACTGAGGAATAGCTACTGGATTTGGCAACAATAGGCATTGGGTGGGGACTTCCCTGGTAGTCCAGAGGTTAAGAATCTGCCTTCCAATGCAGGGGACACGGGTTCTATCCCTGGTCGAGGAACTAGGATCCCCCATGCCACAGAGCAACTAAGCCCGTGCGCCACAGTTAGCTGGTGCACCGCAACTACAGAGCCCACGTGCAGCAACTGCTGAGCCCATGCACTCTGGAGCCCATGTGCTACAAGTAGAGAGCCTGTGGGCTCTGGAGCTCACATGCCACAACTAGAGAGAAGCCCACATGCCTCAACGAAAGATCCTGCATGCCTCAATGAAGATCCTGCATGCTGCAGCTAAGACCCAATGCAGCCAAAAATAAATAAATGAATAAATAAATAATATTTAAAAAAAAAGGCATTGGATGAACTTGGCAGAAGCCATCTCAGTAGAAGCTTGATTATAGTGGGTTGAGAAATGAGCAGGATGTGAGGGGGCAGCCAGAAAAAGTAAAGGCAACTCTTTCAAGTGGTTTGGCTATGAAGGGAAAGAGGGAGAGCAGGTGTCAAGTCAAGGAGGTTGTTTGTTGTTGTTGTTATTATTTTAAGAGGAGAGGGTTGAGCTGATATGAAAAAAGCTAGTAGAGAGGGGGAGGGAGATGATATAGTACAGAGGTGATTAATGAAGAGAATGATATCTCTGAAAATGTAAGAAGGGAGGGGATTCAAGAAATATTTAATAAGCACCAATCATGTCACACACTGTTGCCTTCAAAGAGCATATGTTCTGATGGGGAAAAAACCCAAAAAGGTAAATAAGTATCATATAAGGCATTTAGTATAACTAAATCTAGTGGTTCTTTAGATATAAATAATAAAAATATATGTGTATAAAATACCAGAGAATATCATGCATAGAAAGATCCTTTTTTCTTACTATTTCATACTTTTACTAAATTAGTTATTACTTCATGAAACTTGTTCTTCAGTTATGTATATTTGTGTGTATATTGGGTCATGATTTTTTTTCCAAAAAATTGAAATCCACTGATTAGAGGGTGAGTGAAGGCATTAATAGCCCTTGATGGAAAGAGAAATAGCTCTTAAGCTGTAACTGCGGAAAGAAAAGAGAATGGGGTAGATACAGGTGAGTTTGCAAATCTGGTGGTAGGGAGCTGAGGGTGAGTTGAGATTTGTGGAGGAGAAATTAGGCTGGCAGAGGGTTGGAGGAGGAGGCTCTCCAGTTGGGACCATTGTGAACAAAGGCATGGCTATGAAATGAAAGAATGGAAAATGTTTGAGATATGGTGAGCAATCCAGTTTGACTAGAAGGCAACCCACATTATTGAATCTACCTTTGCATTTTCCATTCTACCCCGCTTCCTAACATTTTTGCTGTTGCCATCCTAATTTGGGCCTGTATTATTCCCACTTAGAATAGTTTCATAACCATTTTCTCTGTACCCAAATTCATTTTACTTGCTATTTCCAGTTGATCTTGATACGTTACTGCTGCAATTTTTTTGTTCTTCCACCCGCACTTAAAACAAGTCAACTTTGGGACTTCCTTGGTGACGCAGTGGTTAAGAATGCGCGTGCCAATGCAGGGGACACAGGTTCAATCCCTGGTCTGGGAAGATCTCACATGCTGCGGAGCAGCTAAGCCCGTGCTCCACAACTACTGAGCCTGTGTTCTAGAGCCTGCGAGCCACAACTACTGAAGCCCACGTGCCTAGAGCCTGTGCTCCGCAAGAGAAGCCTGCACACTGCAACAAAGATCCAATGCAGCCAAAAATAAATTAATTAATTAATTTTTTAAAAAACCCAAAAAACAAGTCAACTTTGATATTCCCTATTACCCATTACATGTGGTGTGGTACTCAGTCATTTCTTGTATCGAAAAAATAGATGCATTTTGAACAGTAGAGGGGGAGTAGTCTGAAAATGCAGGCTGCACCCCTATTATGTATTCCTTGAACCTCAGAATGAGGACACTATCTGTGTTGGGAATCCCCAAGACTACCCCCAGGTTTGGTGATTTACTAGGAAGTCTCAGAGGACTCAGCATATGGTTATACTCACAGCTACGATTTATCATAGCGAAAGGATACAGAGCACAAGTAGCAAAGGGAAAATGCATGTGGGACAACGTTCAGAGAAAATTAGGCACAAGCTTACAAGCGTCTTCTCCCGGGAGAGTCAAACAGAACATGCTTAATTCTTCCAGCAACTTACTGTGACAACAGGTGTGAAATGTTGTCTATTAGGGAAGCTCATTATAGGCTCAATGCCTAGAGTTGAGCCGTGGTTACAAAGGCACCCTCTGCCTAGCATGTGCCAAAATTACAGACTTATAGAAGGAAACTAGGTGTTCAGCATAAATCACATTGTATACGATACAAACATTTAGGCACAGTGAGTCACTCTTACCATTTCCGGGAATGGTGGGAACCCAAGTTCCCAGTCAAGGGCCCATTTTTGCAAGCAGGCATTGCTAAGGACGGTAGTCTCAGGCCTGCTGTGTTAACTCTTTTCTGCACACTATTCTTACTTAATGTGATCCTATACGGTGGGGAAGTGGCCTTAGGGGCTGATTTGGAAATGGGGTGATATGGGCTTGGGAATGAGGGAAATGTGAAGAGGTCAGGACTTTGTTACCCCCTCTTCTTTTCTCAAATAAATTTGGGATCCGATGGAAAGTTTTGTATAGAAAAAGGTGCTGCTGTTAAAATTGCATTTGAAAACCACTCCTTTAGGGAATTCCCTGGTGGCCCAGTGGCTAAGACTCTGTGCTCCCTGTGCAGGGGGTCCGGGTTCAATCCCTGGTCAGGGAACTAGATCCCACGTGCTGCAACTAAAGATCCTGCGTGCTGCAACTAAGACCTGGCACAGCCAAAAAAAAAAAAAAAACTGTTTCCCTTAAAAAAAAAAAAAGAAAACCACGCCTTTAAACAATGAGATGAATTTTAAGCAAAATATTGATAAAATCACGTTGAGATTTTAGCAAGATCATCCCTGTAGTTGATGGAAGATATTTTTAGAGATTGTGGTGTGGTCATGGTAAATGTGAGGCGGGAGGTGATCAGAGACAGGGAGGCCAAGCCAGAGACAATAAGAGGCCCAGCTGGAGTGGTTGTGTGAAGAGGGGAGGAGGGAATGGATTAGAGAGTATTTAGGATGTAAAATTGAGTAGCACTGATGATTGATTGGCTGAAGACCTGGTTGAGGGCTGGGGAAAGGGTTTGTGGGATGGAGGAGAAGGAAATTAGCATTATCTTAGGTTTCTTACTTGGTTGATTCCAGGGAGTGGAAAAGAGCATTTTCCCTGGTTGTGAGGTTCTCAAATCCTCCAACACTAATGGTTGTCCGTCAGTTCAGTTCTGGCACTATCTACCTGGAGGTAGCATCGGATCCCCCAAGTTAAAGGGCCAATCCCACAAAAGTGGCCCCACTTCAGAGGCCAGCTGCAAATGGGCTGCCCAAGCTACCCACACTTCCGCACGTCTGACTACAAATTTAGTGGGTTGATACTTAGCTAAATTTGATAATTTACTAGTAATGGTCATAGAAATCAGAAAAAACACTTTACTTATGTTTATCAGTTTATTATAAAGGGTACATAGAACTCAGGAACAGACAAATGGAAGAGATGCACAGGGCAAGGGATAGGAGCAGGGGTGTGGAGCTTCCGTGCCCTCTCTGGGTATGTCACCTTCCTGGCACCTTGATGTTTTCACAATCCTGGAAGCCCTCCATATCTTATTGTTCAAGAGTGTTTATAGAAGCATGTAAACATATAATTTTTTAAAATTACTTATATAATTAATTTTTGGCTGCGTTGGCTCTTTGTTGCCGCACGCAGGCTTTCTCTAGTTGTGGTGAGTGGGGGCTACTCTTTGTTGCGGTGCGTGGGCTTCTCACTGTGGTGGCTTCTCTTGTTGCAGAACATGAGCTCTAGGCATGAGGGCTTCACTAGTTGTGGCACGCATGCTCAATAGTCACGGCTCATGGGTTCTAGAGCACAGGCTCAGTAGTTGTGGCGCATGGGCTTTGTTGCTCTGCAGCGTGTGGGATCTTCCTGGACCAGGGCTCGAACCCGTGTCCCCTTCATTGGCAGGCAGATTCTTAACCACTGTGCCGCCAGGGAAGCCCTATAATTTTTAAAAGCTAACTTGTAAAACAGCATCTATAGCCCAAAGTTTCCCTTTTTCCTGTGAAACCTTTATTGAAGTACAATTTATATACAAATAACGTTCATGATTTTAGGTGAACAAGTCAATGAGTTATGACAAATGTATACAGTCATGTAACCACCATCATAATCATAATATAGAATATCTCCATCACCCCTAAAATTTGCTCCTACCCCTTTGCTACCAATCCTATAACCCTATTCCTGGGTTCTAGAAACCACTGATCTGCTTTCTTCCACTAGAAAAGTTTTGCTTTTTCTAGAACTTTGTATACTGTAGTCATATACAATTAAATTTTGCTTCTGGCTTTTTTCAATTAGTGTAATACTTCTAAGATTCATCTACATTGTTATATTTATCAGTAGTTTTAATCCTTTTTACTTCTGAGTAATATTCCATTGTGTGGATATACCATCGTTAACCCATTCATCAATTGATGGACATTTGGGTTCATTTCAGCTGTTAAATATTATAAATAAAGCTGCTGCTTTGAGTATTCAAATACAAAAAAAAAGTGGTTATAGAATTTAATCTCCAGCCTCCCCTGCCCTCCCAAGTTGGTGGGTGGGGCTGCAAGTTCCAACTTTCTAAGCACTTGGTCTTTCTGGGGACCAGCCGTGTCCTGAGGTTATCTTGGGGCCCTACCCTACGTTCATTAGCATATGTGGGATGGAAAGAGGCTCATTATGATAAACAGAAAGCACTCTATCACTTAGGAAATTCCAAGGGTTTTATGAGCTCCGTACTAGGGACTGTGGACCAAGGGCAAATATGTTTCTTATACCACTCTGGTAGACATCTCAAATTGCTGGAAACCTTATGGAACTCTCAACCTATGCCTCCAGCTTCAACATGAACCCAAGCCTTGTTCTTGGTCCTATGAGGCTTAGGGTTCCAAGAGACCCTTAGTCCGGTTCTCTTTTGCAGGCTGTAAGCCCCCTGTATTAGTTAGGGTACAATTTAGGCCTCCGTAACAAAGAGACCCTAAAATACACTGCTTGAAAAGCAAGATAGACATTTATTTTACATAAAAATCCCGGCAGGTGGTCCAGAGCTGGTTTGGCAGCTCAGCATTGTTAGGGAACTTTGCTCTGCTTTGCTCAGCATTCTGTGCGCCTCTCCTTGCCAGGTTGGCTCTTCCAGCTGCAGTCATGGCACTTTCTTTCCAGTCAGAGGGAGGGAAGGGAAGGGGAGGAGTGGGATTCACCCTTTCCCTTTAAGTGCTCCAGAGTGGAGCTGCACACATTTCAGCTTATATCCCATTGTTCACATGACCATCCTGGCTGCCAGAGAGGCCAGGATATGGAATATTTCACTCGGCAGCCTTGCACCCAGCTAAAACCTTTATTCAGAAAAAGGGAGAGCAGTTATTAGAGGATAGCTCTGCCCTATCCCCAACAGTCATGGTATATTTAAGGATTTTTTTTTTCCTTTTTTAGAAAATGATGGAAATAATGTTGTGACTGTTAATTCTTTTCCTAAATTACGTAGTTTTCATATTATTGAAATAAAGGAAACATGGTATTCAGTGGAACAAGAGAAACAATGGCAAAATACCCTTGTAAAATCTTTGTCTAAAAATGTGCCAGTTTGCTGCTCACTGAACCTGCCCCAGATAAGGAATGGAGTTATAACTGGACCTTACCACAGACAATCAATTTTCTTCCCCAAGAAGCTAAAAAAAGGATTAACACACCTCCCTGCTTTGAAACAGACACTCTGTTGTGTCTCAACTCTTTGTGTTCAACCTAAAGGTGATGGAAAAGGGAAGGAGTCTTCGCAAGCAGTGTGCTGAATTCAATGTGGTAACATCTGAATGCTGTGTTGTTTTAGACAGCGAATAAAGAGGCAGTAGAAAACCCTTTGTGACTAGTGTCTAAGTCTCTGTCTTCTTACTGAAGAACCAGATTTAGGCCTAATGCAAAGAAATGTACCACCCCTGCTGTGAAGAAGGATGTGACGAACCAAGGTGGCTCATTCATTGGAGTGGAGGCAAAGCAGACATTCCATTCTTCCTGGAAGAGGGGTTGTAGTGATAGCTTATGAGTTTGGGGTTTATTAAACTGAGACATTTATAAATATATTTATGTTATAAAATGTGTTTTATATTATTATTTTCATCAAAGTGATATTTATAACAACTGCTCAAATATAATTATAACTGGTTAAATTTTTAATGTGGCCATTAAGAAATAATGTAGAGCACTATGAAATATCTTCATTTCAGAAAGTCTAGAATTTTATATATATTTTTGTTTATAGCCTATACAGTTCAGACAGCCAAGAGTATGTCTCCAACTGCTGCTACAGAGGTTTATTCAAAAGCTTTAGCTGTTTGCCATGGACCACTGGACCTCTGTGACTTTCTGATCAAAGCTCGTGAGCTAAAGGACGATGAACATCAAAGAAGAGTCATACAGTGTTTGCAGGAATTACATGAGGACCTCAAAGGATACAGTATAGAGGCAGAAGGCCTTTTTTCTAAGGTAAGGTTTGTGTGACATTAAAGATTGAACAGTTAAAAATGTAAGCATTTAAAAAATGGATTAAATGCAGTTGGGTACAATGATGAAAGAGCTTGAAAATTTCCTACCAGTTCCTTTAAACAAGCTCTGTTGGATCCCCATTTCTGACCTCTTGATGTGCCATAGCTTTCTTTCACCTTCAGCGGGATTCAGATAGCTTCATATTGAGGTATTTAAAAAAAAAACCCTAAATACCAGTCAAAGTGAAAACTTGTGTGCATTTCAAAGCTTCTCCCTCCCTCTAGGTTAGGCCTGGCCCAGGATCAGCAGCAGAGAAGAGGGGGTGCCTTGTTCTTCTCTCTCTTCTCCTCTCTCTGCTCGCTTGGCTTCTCTAGGCTCAGAATGAGGGGGATAGAAGATTAGAGTGAAACAGCAGAGTCTGAAGTGACCAGTTAAGGGCCTTTTGTGTGGTAGATGCTGACATGCTAGCTTTCTGTGAGGGGCACTGGGTGGATTCTTCAGGACTCCCATGAGGACCTCCCTGCTGCTCCACTCTGTGACTGACCTCTTACGACTCTAACGGAACACCTCACACCACTACGTGGGGCTGAGACGGCCTTGCCCTTGCACTTAGCCTTCTTAGAGGGGTCCTTTCGGGACAGCGCTAACCAGGTCACCTTTATGGCATCTACTTAGGCCACGGGAAGTATAACATCTCATTTCTCCAACCCCTTCTGCATGGGCAGCTTCAGTCAGTCTCCTGCCCTTGGACTTCTGCAGATATAAGAAGCAAGCACCAGTGTCTGTCTTTGTCCTGTGCACCCCTATACTCCTGGGGACACGTGTCAAGTTATTCCATGAGTTCTTTCACACCCTGCTTTGGTAGCTGTCTGTAGATTTTCTCACCTAAATGAGTATCCACCCCATTTTTTCCTTAATGCTAATCTCCTTGGATGTTTCTCTTGGGGACCCCCTGCACTTGGCATGAGGTTCATCTGGGGGAAATGCCACAGAATTCTTTACCCAGCTAACAGCTTTCTGCCTTGATTACTTTGGTTTTAGGGCTGTTTTTTGACTTTTTTTTTTCTCTTTTTAAGTAATTCCTGCATGGATACAATTAGTGCCTCTCTTTAGTGTGTAGGGGGACCTGTCTCCCCTTGTCCTCAGCTTTGAGTTTTTGCTGAAATTCTGAGACACCAGGAAAACTCCCATTCCTTATCCTGCTGTAGAAGCCATTGTCATCAGTGGTGTCATCCTCAAATCATGAGGGGTATTAATAGTTATAAGAGTTAGAATATTGTTCAACCTAAGAAACTACTTTTCCTTTAACTGACTGACCAAACCTCCTCCCCCGACCCCGCTACACAAATATTCTTTTATTATAAGATCTTTATAAGAAAGGTATTGTATAACAATGTGTTAGTAGTACTTTATTTAAAAACTCTACTGAAAGTAATTTTACGTTTTAAAAAGCACTTCAGAGTATAATGAAATAGTTTTATTTTTATATAAGGAAAAGGCTGCCATCGTGTTAACATCTTTTGGTTAAAAGGAATAGAGAATTATTTAGGTCTGAGAGAGAAATGGAGATGTAGAATAAGATTACATAAGAAAATAGCAATGAAGGGCATCTCCATCGCTCAGCCAGGCCTCACAGAGCCTGTGCCAGCTTTCAGCAGTGTTAGTGGCTCTGAAAGCTTTGATGACTTGTAGTAGGAGGTACCCATTGATTCTCCAGAACCCTGCCATTCACATAATCTGCTTACTCTTTGTTCCTTTTCCCCATGCCCTTACCCACTTCTGTTCATTCTACCAGCTTCTCGGTTCTTTTCTTGTATCCATGGTTTAAATTCCTGAGTAAAAATCTGACAGTCCACCGAAACACTTCATCCCTGTTTGGGCAGAGCTTTCACACCAGTTTTCCAGAGGCTGCTAGTTAGCACAAAGATTGGATCTCTGTATAAGGTGCCATCCAGGGCTCCCGTGAGCAGGGTGGTTTCCCTCAGAAGTGGACTGTGAGTGTGGGAGCCAGAGTGTGTTAGCTAATCCAGAACAATGGTTATGGGAAATAATGATGAATTATCCCTTTTGATGGCCAACCTTTTCTCTTTTTCCTGTGTTTCCAAAAGTTGATGGGTGAGTCAAGAAGCAAAAAGTTTGGAAAATACAGATTGCTTAGGTACTGCATACCTAATTATAGTTTGCAATACAGGAGGTCTTCCAAATAAAATAACAACTTTGTTATGTATCACAGCCAGGAAACAAGATGTTTTACTTACCAGATTTTTTTTTTGTTATCTGAAAGTTAAATTTCTCTCATGACTGTTGTATCTTATTCCCTTTCTAGCCCTCTCCCTTTTGGAAATACAGTCCTTTTCCTCCTCCCCACTCTGTATCATCCCTAGGGCTCATCTTACAGGGGGTGGTGAACTTCCATTCCTTAATAAAATATTCCTTAAATTAACTTATCTGGTTGCCAATTCAACAACCTATTTTTTTCTTTAAAATTATTATTTGGCTCTTCTTAAGGGTATTTTCCCATACTTCCACCTTTGATTTATAAATTGGCTATGCTGGATTTGCCTAGTAAATAGATAGCTATTTAGCAGTAGGTAAATGCAGTACTTTCTGTCTAGAGGCCCTGGTTTTATTGGGTAATTCTTATGTAAGGAGGAAATTTGACAAGTCAGGTAGTTTCAAATGTGTCTAATGAAAGCTTATATTTGTTAAATCCCAATGCATATGTGAATGAATGTTTAGTAAATGGATCGACATCTCTTTATGATAGTATTTGTCCTATAGTTTCTTTAGCCCACCAAATCATTGTTTTTCAATGTTTTTCAAACATTGAAAAAGATCCAAATATCAAATGTAATTTGAATAAAACATATATAAAAGCTTTAGTTTTGAAGATTCTAAAGGTGCCACAGACCTACTTCTTCTACAAATAAAGACTGATATGCTGATTATCAGAGAAGGAAACTTTGGACTGTTAGGTTTTCCAGCAGTGGAACTTTGTTAGTATGTAGAGTTCTTGATTTTGGTAAATAGGGTTTATAATTTCATGGACATTTGATTTTTCCCCCAGCTTTATTGAGATATTATTGACAGATAACATATGTAAGTTTAAGGTGTGCAATGTGATGATTTGATACCTGTATACATTGCAAAATGATTACCATAATAAAGTTAGTTAACACCTATATCCCTTCACATAATTACTGTTTCTCTTTGTAGTAAAAACATTTAAGATCTACTCTTTCGCAGGCCTCTCACTGCTGTGGCCTCTCCCGTTGCGGAGCACAGGCTCCGGACGTGCAGGCTCAGTGGCCATGGCTCACAGCCCTAGCCGCTCTGCGGCATGTGGGATCCTCCTGGACCGGGGCACGAACCCATGTCCCCTGCATCGGCAGGTGGACTCTCAACTACTGCGCCACCAGGGAAGCCCCTAAGATCTACTTTTTTAACGACTTTCAAGTATATAATACTGTATTGTTAATTATAGTCACCATGATTCCCAGAACTTATTCATATTATAGCTGAGAGTTTGTACCCTTTGACCAGTATTTCACCATTTCCCCTACCCCACAGCCCTTGGTAACCACCATCCTATGAATTACGCTTTTTAAAAATTCTGCGTGTAAGTGAGAACATACAGTATTGTCTTTGTCTGACTTATTTCAGTTAGCATATATGGGCATTTGATTTTGATGCAGATGTTTAAATATTCATTTTGGTGGACTTGTTAAAAAAAATTGTACTCCTAAGAAACTTTCTGTAAGGGTAAGCCATAATGTTAGAATAAAATGCACCTTCTTCACAAAATGCCAGAATTATTAGTCAGTGAGAAAAAATTGGTGGCAGACTATTAGGCTGCTTTCACCTACCTACATAAAAATGTTTTCTTTAGTAAAAATTTGAAAAAGTTATGAGCAGATGACTATGCTATATGAGCAACAAACTATAAAGAATAAGCATTTATGAATACTTTACTTTTGTTATCAAATAAAACTTATAGCCAGGTTAATCTGACACATTTAATGTATGCATAATTGTTATTGTGCTGTGAGGTAATTAGGCATAAATGGTAAGTAAGTAGTTCATGTAAATCACTATAACTAGAATTACTTTTACACAGCCAAATCAAGCATTTCTAGAGTCATGGAGGGAGAGAATTAAAGAGTGTGGAGCTACTCTGAAAGTCTCTGTTTCCATTAATCAGGTGTATACAGGCAGCCAGGTTTTTTCATCTCTGGGGAGGAGAAACCATAGCCAGAGAGACCTGGGAATTGGGAAGAGGAGTGGGGAACAAAATTCCTTTTCCTTTTCTCCTGTTCTTCACAAAATAATTTTGCTTTTCCCTCATGAGAAATTATTATTTCAAACTTCCTTTTACAACCTATGGTCTTTTATTTGGATACCTCTCCTCACTCTGCCAAGAACAATGCATATAGCAGGTAGAGACGACCTGTGCTGCCTTGAATCCGGCTCATCTAAGGTCTTCGTGCTTTCTGTGATCTGGCTTCTAGCACCTGGAGGCCATGAATAGGATACCTGGAATGCTGGGCTGTGGAATTTTCTCTCAGGAGATGCAGGAGGCCTATTGTCTGGGTCCCTTCAGTTATTTATCCAAGACTAGGCAGTTTGCTGGTTTTTCCTCAGTTCCTCCCTTCTCTCCCCCAGCTAAGGAAGTGAGAACTTACACTCTCCGTTCCTCTTCTTAGAATTGGCATTTCCTATAGGTGAAGTAGGTTGAGCAGTGTGATTTAGGTAAAGCCTCCCTGTTTCCTGGTAATTTATCCTTCAGAACATCATAAGCAACACTGAGTATGAAATAGACATCTATAGCTACAGCTTTATTAAAGACCAGAAATATTTTTAAATGAATATTTTCTTGTATCAAATTTTTATGAAAGCCGAAACAAAAGATTATGTCCTAACCCAATGACAGCATTATTTGTAAGGAAGTGAGTCAAACTGCATTGTTTTTTGAGAACTAACACATGCCAAAGACTCATTTAAAATCTGAAATTTGAGAGAGTGTAATGGGCCTGCTTCAGTCTCCAGAATAATTAACAAATGTATCCAATTACATTTTAAGTTTTGTCATGGTTCTGAAGGTAAAATTATGCCGTCAACGTAGATGAGAATGTCTTTTTTTTTTGAGTTTTTTCTTCCAGTTTTATTGAGATATATTTGATATATAGCACTGTATAATTAAGGTATAGAGCATACTGATCTGACTTACATGCATAATGAAATGATTACCATACAAGTCCAGTGAATATCCATCATCTCCTGTAGATACAAAATAAAAGAGAAAGAAAAAAATACTTTTTTCTTATGATGAGAACTCTTAGGATTCACTCTCCTAACAACTTCCACATATAACATACATGAGTGTTAATTATATTAATCATGTTGTACATTACATCCCTGTTATTTATAACTAGAAGTTTGTACTTTTTAACCACCTTCATCCAGTTCTCCCCCACCACCCCCTTGCCAGATGAGAATGTCTTTTATAAATTCCTTAAAATAAATTTAAAGAAAAGGGGTATAGCCCTATTTTATAATGTCTGAGATAGGAATTTTATCTGTCATTGTCCACCAAAAATGACTACTTTGGTTATGGCAGCAGAATTATGTAGGCCATAAGGAGGCATTAGAGCCATGGAATCTATGCTGAGATTCTGGTCAGGTCTCTAGATCAGGGGTTGGCAAATATTTTCTGTAAAGGACCATGTAGGAAATCTTTTAGGGTTAGGGGGCCATATGATCTCTGTCATAGCTATTCAGTTCTGCCATTGTAGTCAGAGTAGCTATGGATAATTCAAAAATAAATGTATTCTGATAAATATTTATTTAGACAAACAGATGTCAGACTGGATTTAGCCTATAGGCCATAATTTGCCAACCCCTGCTATAGATGGATGACTGCTTCCTGACTAGATTTGAGGGCTGGTGGGAGACCATTAATAGTATTCAAGGTTCTCTTGGAACTGTACTTAGTCTAGCTTTCCAATCTGATTTTTCATTACTTCCCTTTATGTATACCTGCCTCTAGTCGACAGAACTATTCACTGATTTATTATATAGACAAACAGACAAATGGAACAAAATAGGAAGTCTAGGAGATACATGGAGACTTGATATACCATTGAGTTGACACTGAAAATCAGTGGGAAAAAGATGGTCTAGTCAGTAAGCAGGGATGAGACAGTTGATGATCTTTGTGAAAAGGAAAATAAAATTAGGTACCTACCTCTCTGAACATAAACATAAATTCCATAGTGTCAGTGTTCTAAGTTTAAAGTGAAATTTTAAAACTTCTTGAAGAAAATATAGAGGGTTATCTTTGTGAACCTGGGGAAAGGAAGACTCTCTTATACAAGATATGAAAGTTTAAATTATAAAGGTAAAGTTGGATACACTTGACTCTACTAAAATTTAAAACTTCTAGTCAACAGTAAGCACCATAGAAAGGTGAAAAGGCAGACCACAGACTGGGAGAAAATATTTGCATCAAAAGTAATTGACTAATAGATTGACTATAATAATTGACTATATATATCTAGAATATATAAAGAACTCCTACCAAAAATAGAAAAAAAAATCAAACAACTTAGTAGAAAAATGGACAAAGAAGAGTCTGTTTTGGGGTGATAACTAGCAGATGCCACAAAAATAGATAAGTAAATCAGAACGTATTTTTTAAAATGGAATGTTGAGATGATAAACTTCATAATTAGGATTGTTAACTCTGAGCAAGAAGGGCACAAAGGGGGGGCTTCAACTCTATCTAATGTGTTATTAAATTTTGGAATAAATATTTCAAAATATAAAGATTTGATAAAGCTGAGTGGCAGGTAACCAGGTATTCAATATTTTCTCCAATTTAGCGTGTTTATAATATTCCATAATAAAAATATTTTTAAGTGTAACTGTGAGATATTTCAACAGGTTAGTTGATTTAAGAAAATAATTTTGAGGAAATTATAACTTTTCCTGATAATATAATTCTAGACTCTACTAGTTCAGCATTTGCTTTTTACGAATAGACTGAGTGAGGAAGGGGTATTATTAGCTCAAAAAGTACTCAGCAAGACATAGGGAATATCTTAGTAAGAGGTTTTTAGCGATGAAACTTCTTTCCTCTTTCTGGAATCTCATGAGCTGAGTTTTCTTGGCCTTAAATCTTTTTCATGAATGCCAGATGTTTCTGAGTTCTATGTACATTGGACTTAATCTTACCCCATGTTCAGCAGTTTGTCTTTTCCAGGTAATGTGTCCATTTTACATACTGGGGAAATAATTAGCCAAGTGTCTTCTTGTCCTTTAGGAGATTAATACATCTTCAAGGTGAGCACTGGGGAAAGAAGTTCTATTGTGTAGCTGGGAAAAGCAAATGATTTTTCATTTTACAGAAAAATTTATCATGCTTAGCTAGAAAATGTATCTCTTTGTTTATCAGAATGCCTGGAATTATCATATATAAATTCAGTTCAACAACAACAAGAAGAGTTGGTCCTCACTATGTACTATGTATCCATGGAGCCAAGGATACAGGTATAATTAAGGTTAATTAAGGTGTATGTCCCTGTCTCTTGCCAGCCTCATCTGTCTTTGTTCTCTGCTGGCAATAAAAGCAGCAGCTGTGACAAGCTACTTGAAGATTGTTAGACAAGACTGGGGCCTTCTCTTGCCTTTGGGTCTTTGTTAAGGCTGCCTGTCCCCCCATCCTTTTACTGTAGCCTGTCTCACATGGCCCATCTGGTGACCACATGCTCCTTTAGTAAATACCATGTCATTGTTTTCTGGATCTTGTAGGTCTGCAGAACTTAGCTCACTGCCTGATACAAAGTAGGTGATCAATGCTCAATCCATGTTTCTGGAATAAATGAAAAAAACATGAAGATTTGAATGAATAACAAAGCAATCACTGAAGATTCACAAAATAATTCTCTGCTGACTCTGAAGGCAGTTGTCCTGGTGGCTGTGAGCCTATCCATATGTCTGTGTGAGAGCATAGGTGTCTCTGTCAGTTTTATTGTTTTTTTAAAAAAATTAATTAATTAATTTATTGGTTGCGTTGGGTCCTCATTGCTGTGCACGGGCTTTCTCTAGTTGAGGTGAGCAGAGGCTACTCTTCGTTGTGGTGCGTGGGCTTCTCATTGTCGTGGCTTCTCTTGTTCCGGAGCATGGGCTCTAGGCACATAGACTTCAGTAGTTCTGGCACATGGGCTCAGTAGTTGTGGATTGCGGGCTCTAGAGCGCAGGCTCAGTAGTTGTGGTGCACGGGCTTAGTTGCTCCACGGCATGTGGGATCTTCCCAAACCAGGGCTCAAACCCGTGTCTCCTGCATTGGCAGGCGGATTCTTAACCATTGCGCCACCAGGGAAGCCCTCTGTGAGTTTTTATATTCACTTGCTTCTCTGTGGACATGTTTGTGTTCTCATTTCCTCTATAGTGTCAGTTCTTTGAAAATCCAGGAGAAGCCTGGAAGGCCACTTTAATCCCTCAAATTCAGAACCTCAACTAGGTTCAGACTGAGGAATATTTTCCACATCCTTCTTTTGATAAACTCCAGGTAGGTTTGAGAATTATGCTTAAGTCCTGGACATCCCTCTGAACAAGTGGTGGACTGGAGTAGGTCACACCTAGCTTATCTTCACCTAAGCTAGTCCAGAATTCGAATATCAGGAGTGAGTGAACTGGAAGGATTTGCTGGAGAAATTGCCTCCTGTCATTTGTCTCCCACTGACACACATAGGCACTTAGAAATGCTTGTTGCTTGAATGCATGCAACATTAAAAAGTCATTTGCATCTTCAAATTCTGTTATAATCAGAAATTGAGCCATTTCTTATGCTAGTTGTAGAGGTTTAAACTCTGCCCCCCACACTTGTTTATTATTTAGGTACTTAAAAGGCTTAATTATACTAGTAAACTGAACAAATTGGTGTACTTTAGGTTACAAGGGTTCTTTTGCAAATCAGCTGATGGCATTTAAAAAAAGATTTTCATTTAAAGAGCATTTGTGGGTGCTACCATATAGTTCAGTTCTTTAGCTTTAATGATCGTCTTAGAAACATGAAGTGATCTACTTTTATTAAACAGTGGTCTATGTTGAGAATGATATAATGCTTGTTTTTAAAAGATGTAATTATGCTCTGTATTCCAGCTGGAATCACTGTCTATCATTTTAGGAGTTAGTAATGGAATGGTGAGGGGAGTAGGGAGAAACAGGAAAAGGAGTATTCCTACATTTTAAACAAATGAAACCAACTCTTTATTTTAAAGCATCACCCTTATTATCTAATTGTCCTAATGGAAATTATACTTGACTAGCAGGTAGACAGTAACCCAGAAAGGTGGAGGACATGCTGTTTTAATTTATAACTTTGATGAGAATCACCTTGGATTTTTTTTTTTTTTTTTTTGCGGTACGCGGGCCTCTCACTGTTGTGGCCTCTCCCGTTGTGGAGCACAGACTCTGGACGCGCAGGCTCAGCGGCCGTGGCTCATGGGCCCAGCCGCTCCAAGGCATGTGGGATCTTCCCGGACCGGGGCACGAACCGGTGTCCCCTGTATCGGCAGGCGGACTCTCAACCATTGTGTCACCAGGGAAGCCCACCTGGGATTATTTTTAATGCTAGAATTTTAATATCATAAGGAACAAAGGATAAAGTTAGAATGATTAAATCAAAATATTTGGAATGATGGATGGCAAATGTTTACTTTGCAGAAGTTAAAGGAATAGTTTTGAAAGCAATTGTCTAAAATGCAAATATGTAGATATTTTAGAATAATTTTAGACTTAGTTCAAAAGTAAAAGTAATACAGTAATTAATCACCTTACCAGATTTTGTTTTGTTTTTCGCAACTTTTTATTTTGAAAAATTTCAACAGTACACTTAAAAGCACTAATGGTTAACATTTTGCCACATTTGTTTTCTTTTTCTCTCTCTCTCTCTCAATATTTTTTCTTTAATCATCTGAAAGTAAGTTGTAACATCATAACACTTGACCTCTAAATACATCATTATGTATTTCCTAACAAGGACGTTTTCCTGAATAACTATATTACCATTATCACACCCAAGAAACTTAACATTGATGTAATGATATCTAAAATAGGGCCACCCGATTTAGCAAACAAAATTACAGCATGTCCAGATAAACCTGAATTTCAGGTAAATAATGAATAGTTTTTTAGTGTATATATGTACCATGCAATATTTAGGACATACATGTACTAAAAAATTATTTGATATCAGTGTGAAATTCAAATTTACCTGGCATCCTGTATTTTATCTGGCAATCCTAAATATGAAGCCCATATTCAGATTTCTTCAGTTGTCCCCCAAATGTTCTTTTAACTGTGTGTGTTTGAATCCAGTAATCATGCTTTACATTTGACTCTGTCTAATAAAATTTTGATAGAATAATTATCAGATATTTACTTTAAAAAGTATAGTCCTCACGTTCAAAAGATTCTCTATGTGGAAGTGGGCTTTTATGTATATAAAATTCAAATCATAAAATTTTTACTAAATTTAGTGGTTTGGAGTGCATCACTAAATGCATAACAGCTAGGACCCCAAACACTTGTGACATCAGCACATTTCCTTATTGGACAATTGGCAATTTATTCATATCATTTAAAAAAATTTTAATGACATTTTTCTGATAGCTGCTTTTCTTATTATCCTCCCTTTTGATTTAGTATATAGTATTGTAATACTTATTAAAGTAAGTCTCCTAAACTTGACATACTCTCTTGACTAGATACCTATGAGTTTAGTTTTTTTTTTTTAGATTCCACATATAAGTGAGTTCATACGCTGTCTTTCTCTGTCTCATTTATTTCTCATAGCATAATGTTCTCAGTGTCCATCAATTTGTCACAAATGTGGATTTCTTTCTTTTTTAATGGTTGAATAATTTACATTGTGTGTGTGTATAACACTTAAGTTGTTTCCATGTTTTGGCTATTGTAAATGATGCTGCAATGAAAAAGGAGTTGCAGATATCTTTTTGAGCTAGTGTTTTCATTTGGATAAATTTCCAGAAGTGGAATTGCTAGATCATATGGTAGCTCTATTTTTAACTTTTTGAGGAACCTCCATACTGTTTTCCATAGTGGCTGCACCAATTTACATTCCTACCAACAGTGCATGAGGGTTCCCTTTCTCCACATCCTCACCAACACTTATTTCTTATTTTTTTGGTAATAGCCGTTCTAACAGATGTGAGATGATATCTCATTGTGGTTTTGATTTCATTTCCTGATGATTAGTGATATTGAGCATCTTTTCACATGCCTTTTAGCCATGTGTATGACTTCTTTGGAAATAATGTCTGTTCAGATTTTCTGACCATCTTTTAATTGGATCGTTTTCTTCCTGTTGAGTTGTATGAGTTCTTTGTGTATTTTAGATACTAAAATATCACATATGATTTGAAAATATTTTTTCTCGTTTGGTAGGTTGCCTTTTCATTTTGTTGATTGTTTCTTTTGCTTTTTAGTTTGATAAAGTCCCATTTGTTTATTTTTGCTTTTGTTGCCTTTGCTTTTGATATCAAATCCAAAAAGTCATTGCTAAGACCAGTGTCAAGCAGCTCACCACCTGTGTTTTCTTTTAGGAGTTTTATGGTTTCAGGTCTTATGTTGAAGTCTATAATCCATTTTGAGTTGGTTTTTGTGTTTGATATAAGTAGTGGTCCAGTTTCATTTTTTTTCATGTGGCTGTCCAGTTTTCCCAACACCGTTTATTGAAGAAACTATCCTTAAATCTTGGCTTGTTTGTATACCCTTGGCTCCTTTGTATACCCTTGGCTCCTTTGATATAAATTAATTAATCATATATGTGTGGATTTATTTCTGGGCTCGCTGTTCTGTTCCATTGATCTGTATGTCTGTTTTAATACCAGTACCATACTGTTTTGATTACTATAGCTCTCTCTTGAGAATAGATACTTTCAGATACTTTTATAAATACTTATATCAAACCATTAAAATGGCCTAGTAAAATATATTATGACATCAGTTAGAATGCTTTCAGTTGTGAATAACAGAAAACCCAACTAAACTAGGTTAAATAACACAAGTAATCATTGGCTCATGTAGAAGTCCAGGGATAAGTATGCTTCAGGTGCAATGTATTAGGCCCCTGACTCTATTACTTACTTGGAGATCTTGATCTTGCCCTCTTGATTATTTTGGCTTTGTGTTCAGCTTGGCTTATCTCAAAGTAGCAAACTAGCATCACATCTACACAGCATACTGCCCAGAAGACTAGAGCTTCTCTTTCACCTAGAGTTGAACAACAGAACTCTGCTTGACTGAACTTAGTCATAAGCTCACCCTTGAACCCCTCATCCAGTTGTGGAGGATAGAGCTGGGAGTGGGATCATTCTCACCTAAAGGACATGGCTACTGCACAGGTATAGAAGATTGTTGAGAACAATCTGAAAGCCCTGAGGCGTGTCCCTCCATTTTGTCAACAGATCTGTTTCACTGGTTAGTTCACTCTTCTCTGTAACGATTCTCTAGAGCCTTCTTAGCTCCCTTCAAGCTGAACTACACTTCCCCTATCACTTTCAGCAAATGTCTACATCTTTATAAAGAGAAAACAGAAGGCATTGGGTTGGACCTCCTTCCACTTCCTATGTGAAATTGCAATCCCAGAAGTTTGGGTGGACGTGAGGGAATGTGAGGGAAAGTCAATATCTTAGTATGAGATTTTTCTATTTTTAGCTATCCTTCCATCATTTATTTCTAATTTTATTCCATTTTGGTTGGACTACAGTGATTCTTTGGAGTTTATTGAGGTTTCCTTTATGGCTTGGAATATGCACAGTATTTGAAAATGTGCTCCATGTTCTTGAATGTATTCTTGATTTGTTTGGTAGAGTTTGTATAGATATAAAATAGCTTAAGTGTACATTAATGTTGTTCAGATCTTTGAGAAGGGTGTGTCAAAGGGTGCGATGTTTCTTCTTAGTGGTCCATAGGTTTGGATAGAAGCAGGTATCAGTACATGAAGTTTACAGTCTTCAGCATGAGTGAGTGGGCCTTGTGATTAGGTGTGCAGAGGTGGGCAGTGAGTGGGAACTCCCCAGTGCCGTGTCCTGCACCCAACAGATAAGGAAATGGCTGGTTGTAGAGTTGATGTGGCTTACCCAGAGTCACATAGCTAATAAGTAGCCGAACCAGAATTTGTACCCAGATCTTTTGAGTTCAACTCTAATACTCTTTCCTTATATCTTTTATGCTTAGTGGAGGTAGGTGATAGCTTTCCACTGTCTTCCAACATCATCCTTAAGCTTACCATCTGCACAATCTGTAATACAGTATCACTGGATCCTTATCAAAAACACATTAGAGAAGGTGTCATCATCCTACTTCACAAATTCCCTAAGATATAAGTAACATGAGAAATCTTACAACCGGTCACTAGAGAAACTTATTCATGTTCAGATCTTCAAGTCTTTGTCTAGTCAGTGTTAAGTAGGTGTATTTTAGAGGTTGGGCGTGTATCAGAGCGCTATCAGGAAACTGTTCACAGCACTTTAAAGACTGAATCAAGAGATGACTTAGAGAGTCATGGGCAGGGCAGGCCTAAGGCAGCAAACAAAGGATGGAGGAGTGAAGGAGGAGCCTGCAGAGCTGTAGCTGTGGCATGAGGACCTAATGATTATGGAGGGATGCAGCTCTGCTAGAGACACAGCACTGAAGCAGGGAAGCAACGGGAGAGAATGACCGGGATTTCTCTCCACCTCCTCCCTATCTCCTGCAAGTAGTGCCTCCCAGGGGCTGAACCCAGCTAGCAGCCAGCCAGCAAGGTTGCCCCCAGGGTAGAGAGCAGGATGAAGGAGGCTTGTGGAGGATGGGAGCACATGTAGAACCCCAGCACCCAGGAACTATGCCAGGGTAGAGTGCTCTGAGACATAGGAACACATTACAGGAAATTAAAACATTGGGAAAGGAAATTTAATGGACCTGAAAAATAGGGTAAATTGTGAGAAAATGTAAATTAGGAGCATGTAAATTATGTGGTTGCCTGTGTCGTTATTTTGAAGAAAACTGTGTGAACCTAACTCTCCCTGAATTGACCACTATGAATAAAGAATTAAAAAACTTCTTTAGAACCCATTTTACAGCCTTCTAAATAGTCTTACTGTTCTCCATTCAATCCTCTGATTTTCCCCTTAAAATATAGTTTTAAATCCTTTGAAATAATTTCAATAATTTTTGGAAGACTGAAATTTTATGAGGAGAAAACTAACCTGCCTCTCCAAGTGAAAATACTTAGTGTGTATATAACATAGTTTAGATAGATGATGTCTAACATTTATTGTTAGAGGATTATCCATTGTGTTTATCAATTTATTTGGAGTAAAATCTGCTTCTTAAACAGTATTTATGCCATACGAGATATTTGTGATCTCAGATGTTTGAGAATCTTTTCCTTTGATACTCTATAACCATATCTCTTTATCATCTTCTAAATATTGCCATAAAATATAATATAATATAAATTATATATGTAATAGATAATGTACTGTAATATTTGCCAAAGTGCTCTTTCAAAAATACGTTGAGTTTGGGTAAAACAGAAGATAGGCCCAAGTGATTTTTTTTTTTTTTTTTTTTAGCAGCATTGAGCTCTTCCCATGTCATCTTTTTCCCCCACCTTTGTTAAATTTTTGGCTTGAACTTCATTGGTTCAGCATATGTTGATTATATCATGACTAGATCCCGGGCTGTTTCTACAAAATGTGATGTGAAGAATTGCTATAACATTTCCAGTTACCTTATGCAAAAATTTGCTTTCAAAAGATTTCTAATGCATAGAATATACTTAGAGATTATTAGGTTGTATATAAGTTTTCTAATTTGAAGCTGTTCTAAAATTATTGAGGAGCATGATGCTTTTTTTCTGGCAAATTGAAAATAGAATAACCAGTGTACAAGAATGGTTCACATAAGATATTACACCAAGACAATTAAGAGGTTTTGGCAGGAGTGGCATCTGTTTTCAGTTGAGATTTAAGAATAGATCGAGAGTTAATGTGCAGAGGAACACAGGGAAGACATATCCACCTGGCAGAATCAAAGCAAAGAAGATCCTTTTGCCTAAACCATGGTGAAGGTTCTTTTGGAAGGGGCGTGCTAGAGTCAGAGGCTGGATTTATAGAGAAAGCTGAGGGATAGGAAAGCGAGAGAGGTTTCTGAGGCATGCTGGAGTGAATTCACAGATTAAAAAACAAAAGCATTAGGTAGTGGATCCTGAAGTCTAGCTTTTGAAAATGTTCTCTGTCAAAATATTGACTGCTCTGGTTGGTGCTAAGTGGCATAACCTTCGCTTCTTTCTGCTTTTACCCTTTCTGAACTCTCTCAGCTCTGGCTCACCTTGGTTTTTGCACAGGTGTCTAGGAACTGTCATATAGTTTGAAGGTTACTCTTCTAAGTGGAGCAAAATTCAGGAAGGTAATTTGGGTTGATAATAATATCAGGCAAAGAGAAGTTCCATTTTGTTTCTTCCTTTGAGGCCTCCATCCTCCTGTTTTGGTCTGGACTTGATTGCTTTCTTGTCCTGCTTGTGCCACTGTGGTTCTAGAGAGCAGCCCTCCATCTTACCAGGGCATTCTCCCCAGGATCCTCTGTGTTTCATGGAGCCTAGGTGTTCCTATTTCTGTTGCGGAGGGTTTTTTGAGACCCTGTATGTATGGAATGTCAGTTTCCCATTTTCACACTTGATGGATAGATTGGATGGATTGGAAATCACTGCCCCTCAAACTTTATTCAAGTTTTTATCGGTTGTTTCTGACCTGTCTCCAGCCACCCACTCCCCACCACGTTTCCCCCTGAACGCCCACCCCACTGCCACCTTGGACGTTTGTAGGATTTCCTTTATATCCCTGGTGTCTGAAATTTCAGGATTATGACTTGGTATGGGTCTTATTTCCCTCATTGTGTTGGACACTTATATAATCTGTCCTCCCAATCTTGAAATTTCGTCCTTCAGATCTGAGAAAAATCTTAGGTAATTTCTTCCTCTCTTTTTTCTCTTTTTCCTCTTTCTGGAATTCCTTTTGGTCAGATATTGGACCTCCTGAATTAATCCTGTAATTTTCTTATATTTTCCATCTTTCATTGTTTATTTGTTGTATTTCTTTAACATTTCCTCAAGCTTATCTTCTAATCCCTTTTCTGGAATTTTGTTTCTGCTACCATATGTTAAATTTCAAAGTGCTCTCTTGTTCTTAATATTCCTTTTAAAAATTGCATTTTGTTCCTGCTTTATAGTTTTAATAACTTCTTTTATTTTCCTCAGCATATTAATTATATTGGTTACAGTTTTATTTTGAAGTTTCCTTTTGCTGTCTGTGTAGTCTCTGTTTCCTTGGAGTTTTTTGCCCCCTGTATATTTGCTGTGGTCTCCAACTTTCATAATGGGAATTTTTCTGTTTTTTTTTTCAAATTTCTGTTGATTCTTGGCTGTCAATTCGTTTTAGAGTCTTTTTAGATACTAATGAACTGATTGAAGGCTCCATCTTAAGAGGTTTGTTTGACTAGTATGCTTTACTGTAAGGTGATCTGATAGGGACCCAGTTCTTTCTTTGGGAGAAACCCACACTAGGTGCCTTTGGGCCTTTCTTTTTGGAAACCATTCACTTTCTTCAGAAAAAGTCTTCTGATCTCTTGTTTGCTGGGAATGAGCTAGGCTGTCATTGTTTGGGGAGCCCATTTGGGAAAGAGGGGGAAGATTACATGGTTAGTAAATTGTGAAGTGGATGTAAACTTAAGTTGTGTGACTTCACAGCCTTGCTCTGAGCTATTATGATTCTTGCCTCCTATATTAAAACCTAAGTGGGGCTTCATAGCCTTTTATATCAAGTTTTTTGTACTTGTTGTGTACAGTAGCCCATTTCAGTCCTGTATATATAGCACGGTTAGGAACACTGTGTATATGATGATATTCGATTATTTCCATGTTGGAGATTTATAATTTGTTCTTAATTTGCAGCTTTTTTCAAGGAGCAAACCTCCAAGGGGCCTGTATGTTTATGGAGATGTTGGTAAGTGTGTTAAAATAAGTTTTAAGTGGTCCAAACAAAAAGTTTCCCAGCTTTCACTCAGGGATAACTTCCATTTCTATCCCTCAGTACACTACCAGCAGGAACAGGATGAGGTGAGGTAAAATAGGAGAAAGGAGAGGAGTGCAGTTATCTTAGTTTTTACTTTTATTTCTCATAGGGTGACTGCAGTTGAAGGCAGGATTAGTTAGCATGTTAGGGTGCAAACATTATTTAATGTATAAAGTCAGTTGATCTCAGGGAAGGAAGTCATTTCCAGATAGGTTATTAGATAAACCAGAATCTCATTGCTCAGTGCTATTTGACTCAGGTTAATAACTTAAAAAAAATAAGCTGTTTGTTTTTACTTTTTTTAAAAAATAAATTTATTTACTTACTTATTTTGGCTGCGTTGGGTCTTCGTTGCTGTGCGCAGACTATCTCTAGTTGCGGCGAGCAGGGGCTACTCTTCATTGCGGTGCGCAGGCTTCTCATTGCGATGGCTTCTCTTGTTGAGGAGCATGGGCTCTAGGCGCATGGGCTTCAGTAGTTGTGGTGCTCGGGCTCAGTAGATGTGGCTCGCGGGCTCTAGAGTACAGGCCCAGTAGTTGTGGCGCACGGGCTTAGTTGCTCCGTGGCATGTGGGGTCTTCCCGGAACAGGACTCAAACCCGTGTCCCCTGCATTGGCAAGCGGTTTATTAACCACTGTGCCACCAGGGAAGTCCCTGAGTAGACGTTCTTAACATATGAGTAGTAACATTTCCTTGGTCATGCACTGGCACAAAGACTCACATTTTCTTGGAAACCTTATGAGCTGTCACTTACTTTCTGGATTTTCCTAATCAGTTAACGTCTTTCTTCTTCCCTGACTTCATTCTTGCTGAAGTTGTCTGTTTCTGGTTTCTATTTCCTTCAATCAAATCTTTTTCTCCAGTTTTAAACCTCTCCCTGGTTACCCACCTTCACTGATGTCATGAAGGTGGCTCCTCCTTCCTTTGACCTTATGACTTGTCCTTCAGTTCTTTACATACTCAAAATGCACATTTAATGTAACGAGATCAACAAATTTGCATTGTGAGGAAGTGGTGGCAGAGGTTCGTTATCTTAATAAGAATTTTAGGGTAAGAAAAATAATAGAAGTTCAATAAGTAGTTATACTGCCTTAAAGATCAAAATGTTCTTTTTTGGGTCCTCCCTCTTCTTCTGATTTGTTTACTAATGCCTCTAAATGCCTGTTTTACATTTATAGATTTAGCAAATCTAATAAAAAGTATTTAAAAAGTGAATGATAGAGATTCTTCAAACTTGCAGATTTTAAAAATGTGAAAGAAGCTCAAACTATTCTTTTTCTTAGTTCATTGGCTAATTGGTATTTTTGAGACCAATGTATGCTTCTTATTTAGAATCTAATTTATACCAGGTACTTGAGCAGTTTTGTGTGTCTGCACCTTTGGGCACCGCTGGCAGATCTCATTCTGTTGTTATCTCTTATTTTTTGCCTCTTTGGAGAACGTTTACTTCCTATACCTTCACTTTCATGTTCTGTCATTGCTAAAATCTGCATCTTTGTTTCTCTTGTTACCTTAACCACTTAACCATAAATGGAGATGGTTAGTAAGGCACAACTGTTTCCACTTCTACAAAAGGACTTAAAAAAAAAACAACAACAACAACTATGAAAGTTGTTGGATTTTTAGTTTGGAAAATACAGCCATATTCTAACGAATTGAAGGAGGTACAATAAATGTAATTTATCTGAATGTTTGAAGGGATTAGAAAAGATGTGTAACATGGGATATTCGCATAGGCTGGGTGTGTGGCAATCTTTGGCTAGGAACATCTTCATAATGTAGAGAGGGGAAGAGAAAGGAATTCTGAAATAGGAAGTGAGATGAACATTTTGGTGGCCATACTCAGTTTAGTTTAGAATACTTACAAAATAGGTAATAAAAGATAGGTCAAATTCTCATTTTGCGGGGGCTCGCTGGCTGGGAGAATAGCCTCGGAATGCCTTTACAAGCTCTTATTCTTTATTATTTTTCTTTTTTAGACTTGGGAAACATATTAAATTTTAAAGAGACTTGGTGGAAAAGAGATGTCTGTTTCATAGCATCCCTTTCCCTCTCCTTATTCCTGCCCTTGGCTTGGACTCTGTCATGCCCACTTCACTCTACTCTGTCTTCATAGGTATGTTGAGATGATTGACTCAGATGGACCCTCAATACGGGAACCCCAGGAGCATTGATATCATCATGGTTCAATCTTGAAATGTTTTTATTAATAAAATGCTTATCATATCTCATGCAGAAGTCAAAAGCTGCAGTAGTAGTATTTTGTGGCTTCACTCTTACCCTGCAGCTGGCTTTCTTACAAGGTTTCAGCTCTAAACTAGCAGAATGAGTGGTGATGGCAGGGTTAGTGATTTCTCCCGTACATTAGAAGATAATAAGTACATTTTTGTTTGTCAGTCCCTTTTTTGCTGTCTCCTGGTTTAACCTTACCTGTTCCACATTGATAATTTCACCAGTGGAAAGCTAGACTGTTTTTAAGGTTAGGGGTTGGAAAGCAAAATTCTTCTTGGGTGGGAGGCAGTGGTGGAGGATACCACTTCCAGCTCCTTCTGCAGGAGGTCAGCTGTGAAAAGGGCACCACTAGAGGGGGCTCTCGAGTAGTCATTTTTTGGCTTCCCAACTATAGGCTTAAAAGTTAGAATTTAAAAGATTTTTAGGTTTTATAAATGACTCCCCTAGTAAGAATCTTATCCTGAGAAAATTACAAGGTTTTATTTAGGATTCTGTAGAGACCAAAGCAAAATTATGAAGCAGGTGAAATTTAGTGCTGGTTTCTTCCCTCCTTTTTTCCAACATCTGTCCTCATTCTTCTAGTCACTTGACAAATGCTTGTTGAGCACTTGCCTTGTGCCAGGCCGTCTGTTGTTTCTGGAAACGTAATGGTGAATAAAAGCAGACACAGCCTTTGCTCACCCAAAGCTTACAAACTGTGGCAATGGCTTTGAAACATTTTTAAACATGACTCACAGTAAGTAATATATTTTACATCCTGAGGTAGTATATGCTTGGGTGTGTGCACACCACACACATATATATACATACATACTTATAAACATCTTTGTCCTGTAAGATTTCCTACAACTTGGATTTTGCTGATGCATCTCTGTGGTGTGATGTGAGTCCTCCAACTTTGTCTTTTTCAAGATTATTTTGGCAATTCTGTGGCCTTTGCATTTCCATGTTCATTTTAGAATAAGCTTGTTCATTTCTTTAAAAAAAATCTGGGGATTTTGATTGGGATTATGTTGAAGCTATAGAGCAATGTCTACAGAGAATTGATAACTTAAGATATTGAGTATTCCAATCTATGAGCATGGTATATTTCTTCATTTTAAAATATCTTATTTATTTATTTTTGGCTGCGTTGGGTCTCCGTTGCTGCACACGGGCTTTCTCTAGTTGCGACGAGTGGGGGCAACTCTTCGCGGCAGTACGTGGGCTTCTCATTGTGGTGGCTTCTCTTGTTGCGGAGCACGGGCTCTAGGCATGTGGGCTTCAGTAGTTGTGCCTCACGGGCTCTAGAGCACAGGCTCAATGGTTGTGGCACACGGGCTTAGTTGCTCCGCGGCATTTGGGATCTTCCCGGACCAGGGCTCGAACCCGTGTCCCCTGCGTTAGCAGGCAGATTCTTAACCACTGCGCCACCAGGGAAGTCCCTAAAGTATCTTCTTTAATTTCTCTCAGTGGTGTTTTGTAGTTTGTAGTGCAGAGGTTTGCCATATTTTTTGATAAATTTATTCCCGTGTATTTTACTGCAAATGGTATTGTATGTTAACATTTAAATTTCCAGTTGATCACTGCTAGTGTATAGAATCAATTGATTTTTTGGATGACCTTTCTAAATTCAATTATTAACTCTTATAACTCCTGGTTATTTGGTAGCTTCTTCAGGATTTTTTGTGAACGTAATCATATCTGTGAATAAAGACAATTTAACTTTTTCCTTTACAATTTCTATGCCTTCTAGTTCTTTTTCTTGCCTCATTGCATAGCTAGGATGCAGTACAATGTTGAACAGAAGTCATGAGAGTGGATGTCCTTGCCTTGTGTCAGATTTTAGGGGAGAAGTGTTCAGTCTTCCCTAGTTAAATATGATGTTAACTGTAGGGTGTGTGTGTGTGTGTTTGTGTTTGTGTGTGTGTGTGTGTGTGTGTGTTTAATGTATTAGTTTTTTTATTGTGACAACATATATATAATATAAAATTTATCATTTTAACTGTACAGTCCAGTGGCATTAAGTACATTGATATTGTTATGCAAACGTCACCACTATTCATTTCCAGAACATTTTTATCTTCCCAAACTGAAACTCTGTACCTATTAAACAATAACACCCATTCTATAACCCCCTCCTTCCCAGTCCCTGGCAACCACTGTTCTACTTTTGTCTCTATGAATTTGACAACTCTAGGGACCTCATGTAAGTGGGATCATATAATATTTATCCTTTTGTTTCTGGCTTATTTCACCTAGCATGGTATCTTCAAGATACTATGTCAGAATTTCATTCTTTTTTTTCTTTTTTTTTTCGTTCTTTTTTAAGGCTGAATAATATTCCATTATATTGTATATACCAATTTTGTTTATCCCTTCATCTGTCAATGGATGTTTGGGTTGTTTCCATCTTCTGACTTCCGTGAATAATGCTGCTATAAACATTGATGAACAAATATTTGTTTGAATCCCAGCTTTCAATTCTTTTGTGTATATCCAGAAGTGGAATTGCTGGATCTTATGGTCATTCTGTGTTTAATTTTTTGAGGAACTGCCATACTGTTTTCCATAGCAGCTGCACAATTTTACATTCCCACCATTAATATACAAGGGTCCCCATTTTCCACACCCTTATCAATACATTATTTTTCTGTTTGTTGTTTTCATAATAGTTATCCTAATGGATGTGAAGTGGTATCTTGTAGTTTTGTTTTGCATTTTTCAAATAATTGGTGATATTGAGCATCTTTTCAGTGTAGGTTTTTTGGTATTTGTCCTTTATGAGGTCGAGGAAGTCTGCTTCATTTCCTAGTTTGCTGAGAGTTTTTATCATGTATGTGTGTTGAATTTTGTCAAAATTTTTTTCAAACGTTGTGAGATTATATAATTTTTATGTGTTGAATTTTATTTTGACAGGGAGTTAAATAAGTTACTTGCATGCCACTTTGATTCCTTTGAAGTATTTTTTTAATTGAAAATTTCATTGAGATAATTACAGATTCACATACAGTTATAAGAAGTAATTCAGAGAGATCTGTATACACTCATTTCCCCTCTAAGGCAACATTTTGCAAAACTATAGTAAAAATATCACAGCCAGGTATTGACATTGATACAATTCACCAATCCTGTTCAGATTTCTCCAGTTTTACTTGTATAGTCATCCCTTGGTATCCACAGGGATTGGTTCTAGGGGTCCCCAAGGATATCAAAATTTGGTGATATTCAGGTCCCTTATATAAAATGGCCTAGTACAAGGAATACAGTCAGCACTCTGTATCCATGAGTTTTACATCAGCTGTGCTGTACTCATTTATGTGTGTATTTAGTTCTATACACTTTATCACCTCTGTAGGTTCATATATCCATCACCACAGTCAAGATACTGAACAACTGTATCACCACAAGAATCCCTTGTATTGCCCATAATTTTATAACCATACATATCCACCCTCCATTTCTACATCCTGGCAGTCACTAATCTGTTCTCCATTTCTAAAATTCTGTCATTTCAAAAATGTTATATAAGTGAAAAAGTATGTAACTTTTTAAGATTGGCTTTTTTTTTTTTTCCACTCAGTGTAATTCATTGGAGAGTCATTCAAGTTGTTGTATGTATCAACATCTCTGGAAATTGTTTATCACTCAGTTTCCTAGGGGTTCATAACACAGCTTCCCTTGCCTCACATCATGAAGTATCACCCTACGCATGAGCAGCTATTATTCAGCCAAAGACTCAAGAGTGTCCACCTGTTGGTTTCTGGAGCTCTTTCATTATATAGCTTCCTCCTCTCTGGTACTTTGCCTTGCACATTTCACCTGCATTTTGGACTCCCATAATCCTGATCTCTCTTAACTCACTCAGACCTGGGTGCTTAACTTGGATTCACCTTCTCTGTGCAGCAATCTGGAAGCCTCCAAGCTAAAAGTTGGAGTGACATAGGGCTCATCTTCTTAATCCAGTTGTCTGTTGATGGGCACTTGGGTTGCTTCCACGTCTTGGCTATTGTAAATAGTGCTGCTGTGAACATTGGGATGCATGTATCTTTTCAAGTTGGTGTTTTCATTGTTTCCAGATATATACCCAAGAGTGGAATTGCTGGATCATATGGTAGTTCTATTTTTAGTTTTTAAGGGGTCTCCATACTGTTTTCAATAGGACAGGGATTTTTGTTAGTTTTGTTCACTGCCATTTCCTAATAAGCACCTAGAATAGGGCCTCACACATGGTAGGCATTCAATGAAAATATGTTGATTAAATAAATAAGAATATTTTATTTATGGTGATTTTGATATTCAGAAGTTTGAATTTTACATATTCTAGTTTATCAGTTTTTTCCTTTATGATTTCTTCTTTTTGCTTTTATTTTCAGAAACTTTTTATATGATGGTTTTGTTACATTTTAAGCACATTTTTGAAGAAGAGCACAATGATTACGTTCAAATATATATTGTTCACATTTTTTGTTAGATAATTCATGACTTCTTTTCTGGATCTATAAGTATACTATGCTTCATGCAGCAGAATTTGAAACTTTATTAATTCACTTCTTTGTGTAAATGTAATGATATAAAATTTGCTGCTACTCACTATATCAAGAGACTTGTACCGAATATTTTTGCAAAAAGTTACTTTTCAGTCTAAGTGGTCTTCTCATTAAAAATCTGTCTGGTGAATTGTATTTTCTTTTAAAAAATTATTTATTTATTTATTTATTTGGCTCGCTGGGTCTGCATTGCAGCCTGCATGCGGGATCTAGTTCCCTGACCAGGGATCAAACCCAGGCCCCTAGCATGGGGAGTGCAGAGTCTTAGCCACCAGGGAAGTCCTGTGAATTGTATTTTCATATACAAAAAACTTTCTGACAATTCAAATGGCATGGTCCAAAGTCATCTTATGGAATGGAGAAAAGCTCAACAGATTTAAGACTCAAATCTTGCTTCCTGAGCTGCCTTTGAAGTTAGTATAATAATTGCAGCTCCTGCAAGGAGAACCTGGACGCTTTGGTAAGGTGGTGGTGGAGGAAGCAGTGAGGATGAGAGACAAGACCAGCATCCCCTGACCTGCCTGCTGGGGAATGCTGGGTGTGAACCAAGCTTGACCACTGTCAGTGTCCCCAAAGCTCTGGGCTTTCTGTGAGGGAATAGGCTTCCTGTGCGTGCCTTGTGAAATGCTCAGGCTGTTGACTCTTCAATTACTAATGTGATTGTAGTGATTAACAGTTTGAGTGCTGAAAATTAGATAATTTAATTATAAGGGTTAACTGTATCTGAATTTCTTCAAGTAAGCCTCATTTTGAAAGCCAATATTCTCAGCTTTTTTAAAAAGTGTTATAGGACTTCCCTGGTGGCATAGTGGTTAAGAATCCCCCTGCCAGTGCAGGTGACACAGGTTTGAGCCCTGGTGGGGGAAGATCCCACAAGCCATAGAGCAACTAAGCCCATGCGCCACAACTACTGAGCCTGCACTCTAGAGCTTGTGAGCCACAACTACTGAGCCCGTGTGCCACAACTACCGAAGCCCATGCGCCTAGAGCCCGTGCTCCTCAACAAGAGAAGCCACCGCAATGAGAAGCCCGTGCACTGCAAGGAAGAGTAGCCCTCGCTCACCACAACTGGAGAAAGCCTGCGCTCAGCAACGAAGACCCAATGCAGCCAAAAATAAATAAACAAATAAATAAATTAAAAAAAAAAAAGTGTTATAATTGGCAATTCTCCAGCTCTAACATCTATTATTTATTTTCAGTGTTTATGTTAGGTGCTAATCTGTATTTTCTTATTTTTCACTGGTAAATTTTCCTATAGTGCCTAAGACAGTTCCTCATCCTTTGTAATGGCCCAATAAATAATTAATTAATTAAAGTTATTTATACTGTGCCTTTTGGAAGAGAAACTGAAGAATGAATAATCTGTAAATCTTGCCAGTTTAAAAGCATAGTTCTCTGGAGGAAATACTCCCTGGAGTGCTAACTAAATATTGTATTTCTTAAAAACAGGATTTTAACAGAAAAGAATAATATCAACATTTTATTTTTAGATAGTTTAGCATAAGACACAAACACTGCTTTTAAAAAAGTTAACATAGTCTTAAGCTTTCCAGTAGCAGAGTGTGGTTTCATTATCCCAAAGCTAATGAACAATCATTAGAGCAATCAGTACATACTGTTTAATAGTTTTTTTTTTTTTTTAAGGTACAGGGAAAACAATGGTGATGGACATGTTTTATGCTTATGTGGAAATGAAGAGGAAAAAACGGGTTCATTTTCATGGTTTCATGCTAGATGTTCACAAAAGTAAGTTAATGATCTGAAAGAAGTGATTTAAATGGACAAACATTACAAGATAATTTTCCTCATCTTAAAGTTCTTAATCTTTTAAAAAATTAGATTTTTGCTAAAAGTAAGATTTGTATTTGGTTTCATTTGTTTTGTGCTATATTGAAGCAATTAGTAATGTGTCCAGAGTTGGTCCTAGAGACAAATTCATTACTTCCAAATCAGAGAACAGAGGTTACTCTATGAAGGTCAGGCATTTTCTCTTTCTACTAAGGATCAATAAGAAATCTTTAAGCCTCACCTGTTTCACAAAGGAAGGCCTTTTCCTCTGTGTCACCTTAGCATGTAGGCATTCAGTTTGTTCTTGTATGTATGCTTTATTTCTTTGTCAAGGGTATGTTATTTCATCTTTGCATTATTTGTTTACTAGCTATACTGTAACCTTCTCAGGGCAGGAATATTGTACTTTTCTTAGAATACTTTCAGCATTTAGTAACATAGAGTGAATGAAGTGGGACTGGCCAGAAACAAGGGAACATCCTGATTAGATATGCTAGACATAGAGGGCACGATCACTTCCTTTGCCTGCATCTCTGAAATCCTCAGGGCTAAGATCTGTGTGTTGATCCATCAGTCACAATCTGATCATCTATTCTATCACTTTGTCATCTCTGAAGTGATTGAAGAGTGGAGATGGAATGACCACAAAGTGTTCTTACAACCATGGGAATATAGTAATACGTGAACAACTTATTTGAGGTGGAAAAACTGCAACCAACCTCAATAATCATTTTTTTTGTATGTGAAATTTAAACTTCATTTTTATGTTCACACTCTGTTTCATTTAGAGATTTTAAAAATATGTTTTAGTTATCTAAAATGTACTGTTAATACAATATTTGATTTGTGTTTAACTTCATCCATTTAAGGAATACACCGCCTTAAACAGAGTTTGCCAAAAAGGAAACCAGGATTCATGGCTAAATCATACGATCCAATAGGTCCTATAGCTGAAGAAATCAGTGAAGAAGCAAGTCTTTTATGTTTTGATGAATTTCAGGTAAGGTAGAGATGTTTCATAGATGTAGAATGGTATACTGAAGGAAGTATTAGTATTTAAATCCTGTTCCTGATTTTATCAGTTTTATAAATTGATTTAATACATTATCTCTTATGACTTTAATTTTATTATCTAGTCCAGGGGTCGGCAAACCACAGCTTGCACGGGGCAAATCTGGCCCATCTGCTTTTGTATGGCCATTGGGAAGAGGAAGATTTTTATATTTGTAAAAGGTCATTAAAAAAAGAAAAAGAAAATGTAACAGACACCGTATATGGCTTGCAAAGCCTAATATATTTACTATTCTGCCTTTTATAGGAAGTTTGCCTACCCCTATTTTCTAGTCAATGGATTCACATTTCCCCTACACCACGATGGAGATAATATAATTATTACAAAATAATGTCTTTAAAGATGTTTGACTGTTTTTAAAAGTGTTATTAAAAAGAAACAGGTGATTCACACATCTCATTTAAGCTTCACCACTTATCTGTTATGAAGGAAGAGAATTGCCCTAGTTGAAATTTCTTTTTCCCCCCTAGTTGAAATTTTAAAGTTTGTTCTAGTTTTAGGATTCAAAATTGTGCATTTAAATTGGTAATACATTATTTCCTGATCTTTATTTCTTATGAGAACAAAGCATCAAAGCAAACACCATGTCTTATGCTTATTCTGTATCCTACGTCATATCCAGTGTTATAATAGTAGTAATTAATAATATAACAGTAACAATAATAATAATAGAAGATACTCTAGGTTAAGAATTACTTTCTCTTTATTTGACTGCTCTTTTTAGTAGTTATAAAATGTAATAGTTGGTTTTTCTAAGTTGCTTACCATAAGAGCAATTGATTATTGGAATGAAAATAGAAAAATCCACAAGGACTGAATATAAGCTTAAAAACAGGGCATCACACCCAAAGCTTTTGAAAAAATATTTCTGGGGCTGAGTGCAGAAACTCCTGTCTCATTGCCTAGAATAAAGGCCCAGAGAACTTTCAGGAGTAGCAGACTAACATTTGTTATATGCCTACCCTGAGGCAGGCCCTGAGTGATTCATACATCTCATCTAAGCCTCACAGTGTATTTGTAATGAAGTGAGGAAATTGCCCTAGTTGAATTTTAAAGTTTCTTCCAGTTTTAAGATTCTCTGAAATTATGCATTTAAATTGGTAGTGAGTTATCTCCTGTTCTTCTGTGCTTAGAAACCTGGATTAGTGGGAAGATGATGTGGCCAGGATGCCTTTAACCCAAATGAGGCATGTAGGTCTCCTCTAGCAACTCGATACTCATAGCTAACAGTGGTCTCGATTTATGATAGAGGAGAAAGGAGAATTTTTACCAGGAATGGTGTTATACTGAACCATCTGGAGAGGAGGAATTTTTATTTCTTTCTCCCTTCAATCATATTCAGACAGCCTGGCATTCACACTTTGTATTGTAGAACTACAAAGGTCTTCAAAAGAAAGGCTTATGGAAAAGAGATGTTCCTCTGCTACTCTGAAGGTACACTAAGTACACTGGTGTACTGCAGAAAGAGAAGGGCCTCATTTAGTTCTAAAAATAGCACCAAGTTAGCAGTTATGTGGATTTCAACAACAAAAGTCAGTGTTGAATCAGTGAAGGCCATTTCTCTTGGTATCTCATTATGAATCTTTTAACCAAAAAATCTCTAAACAAAATTGAATCGACACAGGTAAATTTTTTTTTCCATTTAGAAACAGAAGTTTTATTGAAACAGGGAAACAAGTGATGTGAACAAAGCACTATTTCTATATGTTACTTGTATTGTGTCAACTTTTTAAAGCAAAATAAACTTATACACGACTCGGTACCTTCTCCTTTTGCCACAGTTATCAGGTATTTGTCACAGTTAAATTTTTTTTTCATATGGTTTTTATTCTTCAATTTGTTAATATGGTGTATCACATTGATTGATTTGCGTATATTGAAGAATCGTTGCATCCCTGGGATAAATCCCACTTGAACATGGTGTATGATCCTTTTAATGTGTTGTTGGATTCTGTTTGCTAGTGTTTTGTTGAAGATTTTTGCATCTGTATTCATCAGTGATATTGTCTGTAATTTTCTTTTTTTGTAGTACCGTTGTCTGGTTTTGGTATCAGGGTGATGGTGACCTCATAGAATGAGTTTGGGAGTGTTCCTTTCCTCTGCAGTTTTTTGGAAGAATTTGAGAAGGATAGATGTTAGCTCTTCTCTAAATGTTTGATAGGATTCACCTGTGAAGCCATCTGGTCCTGGACTTTGTTTGTTGGAAGATTTTTAATCACAGTTTCAATTATCCCCTCACTTTCAGTCTGTATGTGTCCCTAGGTCTGAAGTGGGTCTCTTGTAGACAGCATATATAGGGCTCTTGTTTTTGTATTCATTCAGCAAGCCTGTCTTTTGGTTGGAGCATTTAATCCATTCACATTTAAGGTAATTATCAATATGTATGTTCCTATTACCATTTTCTTAATTATTATGGGTTTGTTTTTGTAGGTCCTTTTCTTCTGTTATGTTTCCTACTTAGAGATGTTCCTTTAGCATTTGTTGTAGAGCTGGTTTGATGGTGCTGAATTCTCTTAGCTTTTGCTTGTCTGTAAAACTTTTGATTTCTCCGTCGAATCTGAATGAGCTCCTTGCCGGATAGAGTAATCTTGGTTGTAGGTTCTTCCCTTTCATCACTTTAAATATGTCATGCCACTCCCTTCTGGCTTGTAGAGTTTCTACTGAGAAATCAGTTGTTAACCTTATGGGAGTTCCCTTGTATGTTATTTGTCATTTTTCCCTTGTTGCTTTCAATAATTTTTCCTTGCCTTTAATTTTTGCCAATTTAATTACTATGTGTATCGGCGTGTTTCTCCTTGGGTTTATCCTGGCTGGGACTCTCTGCGCTTCCTGAACTTGGGTGGCTATTTCCTTTCCCATGTTAGGGAAGTTTTCGACTATAATCTCTTCACATATTTTCTTGGGTCCTTTCTCTCTCTCTTGTCCTTCTAGGACTCCTGTAATGCGAATGTTGTTGTGTTTAATGTTGTCCCAGAGGTCTGTTAGGCTGTCTTCATTTCTTTTCATTCTTTTTTCTTTATTCTGTTCCGCAGCAGTGAATTCCACCATTCTGTCTTCCAGGTCACTTATCCATTCTTCTGCCTCAGTTATTCTGCTATTGATTCCTTCTAGTGTATTTTTCATTTCAGTTATGGTATTGTTCATCTCTGTTTGTTTGTTCTTTATTTCTTCTAGGTGTTTGTTCTTTAATTCTTCTAGGTCTTTGTTAAACATTTCTTGCATCTTCTCGATCTTTGCCTCCATTCTTTTTCCAAGGTCCTGGATCATCTTCACTATCATTTTTCTGGATGGTTGCCTATCTCCACTTTATTTAGTTGTTTTTCTGGGGTTTTATCTTGTTCCTTCATCCATCACAGTTAAATTTTTGATTAAGGTATTGAAATTTAAAATTTTAAAGTATATTAATACCCAACCTTTGTAAAGTAATTCAGGGTTTACAAAGTGTTTTTACATCCTTACTTCATTTAATTCTATTAAATAGTTATTATTATTTCCATCATGTATATGAGGAATATAAAGGCATCAGAATTTCTTAGGTATCAGGTAAAACTCATTACCCTTAACTTAAAAAATGTGAATTTTAAAACATTCTGAGAAATGATTGGCATGTTTCTGTGACATGAGGACCATTGGCAAGACTGTTTAAGAAGATTAGGAAAAAAAAAAAAAAAGAAGATTAGGAAAAGATAAAAGTATGGTTGTGCAAAGCAGATCCTGAGAAGATTTATGGCAAGCAGGTCCAAATTACCCATTAGGCACAATAGGTATGGTGCTGAGGGTCCATGATAGTTTTAGGGGCCCATGAAAATATTTTAATTTAAATTCTTTTAAAATTTGAAGAAGAAATGAATATGTCAATAATGAATCCAGCCTGTATCTGTCTGCATCTGTACTATATTTGTCTTATACCAACACAGTTATAAAATATAATTTATGTTTATATGTATATTTATATATATATTTTTTTAAGTAAATTTATTTTTTAATTGAGGAAGGGGCTTCTGAAGGTTAAAGGGCCCATGAAAGTCATAATGCCACCCTGATAGTGAGGTCCTAATGGAAACCTGTCTGGTTGCTCTGGGCATTCTCCATTGAGTTCAGATTTTAGAAGATTGATACATGGTTGGGAAAAAGGAAACAAAAGCAACTATCTATCAGGATGAACCAAATCTTGTAAAAGAAATATAAGGCAACAAAAAGGATTTTTCAAATTATATATTAAGGATCTGTAAGGGAGATCAAGAGGGAGACAGACCCCTTGCTCATAAAATGTTTCTTGCTAACGAAGAGAAGAAAGTGGATGTGATGGCTCTGTTTGTCATCTTCTGCCTTATCCAGAGTTGGTTTGATATTCATTCATTCACTTAGTCATTCATCCCAGTTGTCTTAAAGACCTTATTCCATACTATAGAACCCTATCTGTCCCACAGTCAAATGGATCATGTCTGGACATCTGATCTATGAGTAGCCAGTCCACAAGCTTGTCAACAACCTTGGACTTGTGTGGTGTGGCCTGGGGGTTGAGCCAATCATATACTTTTTCTCATGTATTTGAACTAAAAGATGCAGAGGGAAGTGCCCACTTAGTAATGAGACAGGAACAAAGAGACATAGGAAGGAGCTGAATCACATTAGGGGGAGGAATACCAGGGTGCTCCCTAGACAGCTGCAGAGCTACCTGTAATTTCATGCCAATCTCCAGTTCCTGTTCCCAGGAGGTGCTTTCAGTGCTGTTCCATCCTGAGGTCTCAAGTATAAACCCCTTATGTTTAGCTGAATCTCCTGTGCCTGTTTCTTGCAAAGAGTCTTGATGAGAAAGGAACTATTCAATTCATGTTTTGCTCTTATCTTCTATGTCAAGAAGGATTTCCTGATGATCTAGAAAAGAATAAATAGGAGTACTGTGAGGAAATCTCACCTTCCTTAATATAAAATCTGTTACCTTTAATGGAAGGAGGTTTACCTGATGAACCAAAGCCCAAGAAAAGCAAAGAGATGAGGTATCTACTAGGATGCTTTTGCCTGCAGGTAACAGAAAACCCAACTTAAAAGGGCTTAAACGTGAAAGTGGGATATATTATGCTATATAAGATGGTGTCATTACCCTTGCTCAAACCCCCCTGCTTCCTCTCTAACATTATCTCCTATACTTTCAGATTCACTCAATGCTCCCTACTTTTTCCAATCCTATTTTCTTCATAGATTAGGGAACCGTAGTTAATAGTGGGTGTTATACCAAATGCTTCTTTCTCAGCAGGGTGCTGAAGAAAATATGCACAGAGACAACAGAACAAGACCGAAAAACAAATTGATTGCTTTTATTTGCTCACAAATTTCAGTGTAGCTTTCTAGTATGTTAGTGTTGACCCTCTTCCCTTGAGCAAAGTTGGCCTAAATGTCCTAGAATGAAAAATGTTAATAATCTTGCTGTTTTGTTTCCCCTGAAGTACGAAACTTGAACCTTACCACTGCACGCAAGAAAAGACCAATATTTGCATATACCCCTTGTGGAGAAGAGCCAGGGAAAGCGAGAATCTAAGGGCAAGAATGTGTCCCCTAAGGGCAGAGAGATCACTGAGCAGAGCCTAGATTTCCTAGTTTCAGTATCCTGGACTATCTTTCACTGGTCTTAGAGAAGCTCCTCTAGCACATCAAAACTGAATTAATTGCAAGTCCAGATCTCTACTTGTCCCCCTTTTCTAAAAATCAAAAGGGTAAAATGATACCCCAGAATGTTGCTGTACCAGCACTCTGACCCCCAACATCTGTACAATTTAGAACAAACAAGCCAAGCCTTTGCAGTTTCTGCATGGAATAACCTCCCCCATATGTCCATCAGGATAACTCTTACTTCTTCAGATCTTTGCTCAATTACTTCCTTAACAAGGCCTATACCCTGTTTAAAATTGCAATTTGCCATTGACCCCCCACTCTTCTAATTCCCCTTACCCTCCTTTTTTTTTCATAACATATATTGCCTTCTGACATATATTTACTTATTTATTGTGTTTATTGCTTATTACCATTATTTCTCTACAGGAATGTAAACTTGAAGGCAGGAATCTTTGTTTTGCTAATTGACGTATCTGAAATGTCTAGAACAGTGCTTGAGAATGAATTAATGAACAATAATAATGAGTGAACAGATGAATGAATAAATCTTAGTAGTTTCAACTACTAGTTCAACAGTAGTTCAACTACTGTTGAAGTAGTCCCCCAACTAAGTCCCACTTCCCTTATATATAACAACCTGCATTTTTTCCTGTCAACATTCTAAATTATCTTCACATTTTTGTCTAATTTAATAGGTGAAAAATGGGATCTCATTGTTTTAATGTATATTTCTTTAAGTAATATTATGGTTGATTTTTTTAATATCTATTTGCTTACTGTTAATATCCATCTTTTATGAACTGTTTGATTCAATGCCCATTTATTTATTAGAAAGCTTTTATTTTATCTATTAGTATATTCTGTAATAATATTACCTACTGTTTACTGAGTGCTTTCTGTGTTCCTAGCTACTGTACTATGCTATGTATCATTCCATCTACAGCTAAAATTCTGTGTAGCTATATGTAAATAATAAGGACTTAACCTAGCATATGTAACATATATAGGTAACAGTCATAATCAACATTTCTTGAGGATTTACCATATGTATTGTAACGATTTTGCAGAGTAGTTGTTACTACTGCCTTTATTGGATCAATGAGGGAATTAAGGGTCAGAGAGGTTAAGTGACTTTTCCAAGATCATACAGCTGGTAACTACGTTTGAATCCATCATCAGTGCTCTTATTCACTAGTAGTAAAAGCTATGTTATGTGTTCTCTTTGCTATATGTCTTCTATTATGTGTTTAAATATACAGACCTAGAACTGGGTGGGCTTGTAGTAGATGTTTTAATGATGGAACCTAAAAATTATCCTTAAGCCTATTAAGCCTAGTACGATACATTGCTGATTTACTAGCAAAGAATTTTTTAGGCACTTTAATCTTAACAACAGTATGTCTGCAATCACCACTTCACTTTTCAAATTGAATCCTATTACTGGTCTTGATTTTTAACTAGTTATTATTGGCCATTAGGTGATGTTAATTAGTATAATATTTATTTTACTAGGGGGATGAATAGGAATTGTTGCTGCTTAAAAACAAGAATATAGTCTTTTCTCTTGAATTTAGGGCATTTTTAAGATTATGTTTTCGTAGCATTCGGATTACATTTGCAGAAGGTATTCCTCATTAGCTTGGTCATCTTTACTAAGTGTAGCATTTCAGTTTTACGTGTGATAGATGCAGTATTCTTATCTTGTTTGAGAAATTTGTAGATAGGATGTTTTTATGTGTTTTAATTACTGAAATAAAAGAATAAAGTTTTCTTTAGGGTCTTCATTATATTCTCTTTGAATATTAACATTTCTTATTAAACCATTTGTGATTCTGAAGATATCATAATACTGAAGGAGAACAAATTTTTTTAAAATGTTATATTTTCATGTCTCTTTTTAGGGACACTGGATAGATGTTTTACTAACATGTCCGCCCCCCCCAAAAAAAGAATTCTGATGAGCAGAATATCATTCAAAATTCTCCTCTGTAAGCTATCAATATCATTTAAAAAATAGTTTTGACCGTTTTTTATAAAACAGGAAAGCTATTAAAAACTGCTAATAAAAATAGATGCTTATTTCTGTGCTAATACTAATTACTAATAATGCATGCTTATGTTTGTCACTCATTACATGGCAGTGTACCAATCAGTGGATGACTGAGACTCAAGCACTTACACATGTAAATTAACAGTTAGATTTTTTTTCCCCCTTTTTTTACTTAAGTGAGTCATAATGGAAAGCAACTCTAGGTCATAAAAAATCTTCTCTCTTTAATGCTAATGAAATGTCTCCACTCTGTGTTAGCAGACTACCCTTAGTGGTAATCTGTAGCCTTCTCTTTTGTTCCTGGTGGTAATGAAATGCTGGGTGCTGAAAAAGCTCGCTCTTCAAGAATGTGTGGCCAATTGTCTTCTGTTCACTTATACTGTAAAATTTCTGTTCCCCAGCAAAGCTGAACAAGTGCAGGGACAAGATCAAAAGAGTATACATTGGCACCCGGCTACACCAAGTGACTCCTGCTTTATTAATTAGCCATAGCTTCTCCAAGTTAATTTACTCTGCTAGAGCAAAAACATTCTGTAATACAAAAACAACAAATGATAATTCACCCACAAGTCCTTATTGTTTGCTTTCTTCAACTTTCAGTTTAAACCTTTGTACAGTGTTATAAGCTAAACGTCCCTTCACTTTTCTGAACCTTAGGGCACAAAAGCTATTTTTATTTTTTTCAAGAACCTCAGCGAGATAGTCAAATGACCATTTTTATTCTCTAAAATTGGGTGATTTTAATTGATATCATTCTTTTTAAAAGTCAGTGCATTGGGAATCCAATTTAAAAGTGCAGTTGCTTCTAAAATTTGCAAGCTTGTTCTGTCCTCTCATCAGAAATGCCACTGGTGTTTAAGCATTTGAAAAGGGCCTTCTCTGTGAGTGTTTTGGCGGAAGCAAAATTTGACAGTGATCCTAAGCTCCAAATTAAATAATATCAGTACCACTTTCCTTTTCATTTTAATCACCACTTTGTAAGTTCCTGAAGTCTTTTTAATTTAAGGAATCTTCAGTAGGTTTTTAGTTAATATTTTAAAGTTATAACCTGAAACAGCAAAAATAAAAAAAAAAAAAAGATCTGCACATTCCCATATCCTGGTTTGGTTTGGTTTTGTTCAGGTGGAAAGGAAATAATTGAACTTTTGAGTAAGATATCAGCTGAAAGAGAAAAGTGATTTAGACCTCTGTCACCCAGGTTGTTATTGTTCATAGGGTTATAACCATTTAGTTGGCAACTTTTAGTATTATGATCTAATTTGAAAGAATTCCACTAGTTTCTATGTACTTTAACATGGTTTAAAAATAACAATGTGGGGCTTCCCTGGTGGCGCAGTGGTTGAGAGTCCGCCTGCCGATGCAGGGGACACGGGTTCATGCCCCAGTCTGGGAAGATCCCACATGCCGCGGAGCGGCTAGGCCCGTGAGCCATGGCCGCTGAGCCTGCGCGTCCGGGGCCTGTGCTCCGCAACGGGAGAGGCCACAACAGTGAGAGACCCGCGTACCGCAAAAAAACAAACAAACAAAAAAAACAATGTGATATATATTGTGTGATATATTTTGTGAATATAAAATAAGTTTTATTGAGATTATCTAAAATGTGCTGTTAAAGGAAGATCAAAGCATTTTTACATTGGGAGAATATAAAACCCATGTTATTATGTTCTTAGGGGAAGGTGCAATGATTAACATCAATCTTCACTATATATTTATTTTTTGAAGTCAACTTCCTACCCTCCCTAATTTCTGTAATTTTTGGGATTTTTTTTTTTCAGGAGCTCTTTTTTAAATTTTTATTATTATTTTTTTCACATCTCTATTGGAGTATAAATGCTTTACAATGTTGTGTTAGTTTCTGCTGTACAACAAAGTGAATCAGCTATATGCATACATATATCCCCATATCCCCTCCCTCTTGAGCCTCTCTCTATTTTTTGGGATTAAAAAAAACAAAGTTACCATTAAGCTTACTTGCTAATTGTGGATTTTTAAAAATAATTTTAGAAAAGATCAGTGGTTATATGTATCTCTGTAACTTAGATGAAATAGTGTTATCTGCATTATGCATTTCTGGTTTTGTCAGAAGCTTTTTTTTTTTAAAGCACTGTGTTAACCATTGTTGTAAGGTTTTTTTTTTTTTTGGTAGAAGGAATATTTGTGTTTGGGAAGGTTAGCAGAGGCTGGCTGTGCTGGAAGTGACTGCAGTGCCTTTTGATTATTCATGGACAGTAATAGAAGGCACTTAAAAAGAACAATGAAATTGCTTATTTTTGTGATGGGCCATCTGTTGAATTGTTTTGTGCAACAATTGCACAATAGTATCTATGTCATATCATTCTATTTTCAACAGCAGCTGATTATGTCTCACTGGCTACTTGTCCTTATTTCTAAAGTCCCACGACCATTTAAAGTCACCTTTTCAGGGACCTTTGCCAGAAAGGTATTAGAAATCTCAAATAGCCTGTGTATTTTTTTTTTTTTTCTTTTTTTCTCTCTCTTCTTTATTTGGGGAGGGAGGCTGTGATGGGAGTAGGAGGGGGGAGTTGGTCATGTTAGTTCTAATTAGTTAGACTTCCTAGATGTTTAGGACAATTATCTGTGCTTTCCACCTGTAGTTCTATAAAATAAGTTAACATAGAATCAGTTGATAATTTGGATAGAAATGTAGGCTTGCAAAAAAGAAGAGTCAAGTTTAAAGACTGCAGGCTTTCATGCTTTTAATTATCTACTCTTTTCTTCATGATAATTAGAATTTTTCTCTTGGAATTCACTTTTTTTTTTTTAAAAAAAAAAGGATGAGCCATTAGCAAATTTGTTAGAGCAGAAGTGAACTTAAAATAAAACAAATGTATTGCTGTCCATAGGTCACTGACATTGCTGATGCCATGATTCTGAAACAGCTTTTTGAAAATCTGTTCAAAAATGGGGTCGTCGTTGTGGCAACATCCAACAGGCCACCGGAAGGTAAAAACAAACACTGTGCTGTAGTGTCTTATCCAATTAGGTATAAACGAACAAGCTTTTAAAAATTCACAATTTTGGACTCATTTTATTGTGTTAATAAATCTGATTACTTTGCTTTATCCTAAGTTTTATAACTAACTTAATCTGAAAAATCAGTCAGTATTTGTATAATATTTGAAAAATCTTTCCTAAATCCACGTGATCTCCCGTGTTTGATGCACTTGCAGTTTTTCCCTGAGCATTAGATATGCCATCTGTGCATATCAAAAAAATACAGGTCTCTCTAACTGCATTTTATGGGCCATAAAAGAAACTCAATGAAATGAAAGAAAAAGTTCCTAATTGAATCTTGGAAAAAGACTTAAAGCTTTCCTGCATAAGTGGTTTCTGATACTTCATTTATCATTTCTGAAAAAGCACTTGTGGCTTATTAGGACATTATTAAAAATTAAAATACAATAATATATAGATAAAAACAAGTTTAAATTTTGTGTCTTTCAGCCCATCATGTGGTCAGTTGAAGGCTGAAAGAACCAAAAATAATATTTTATGCATTCTTAGTATTAACATCTGACTGGAATGCTATTCTGCCAGATACCTGCATGGCTAAGTTCTTACCTCTTTCAGGTCTTTGCTCAAAGGTTACTTTGCCAATGAAACCTAGACTCATCTCCCATTTAAATCTACAACCATGCTCGTTTTTCCTGGCACCACTTCTTTTTACCTGCTCTATTTTTTTCACATAGCACTTATGGAGCCACCATGTAGTTTACTTATTTACTATATATAGTTTATTATCTGTCCTCTGCCAGGATGCAAAAGCTTCAGGAGGGCAGCAACTTTTATCTCTTCTGTTCACAGGTATACATATTTTAAGTACCTAAAACAGTGCCTTGCACATGGATGGATCTCAGTAAATAGTCTTAGAATGAATGTTGAATAAATGTGTGTTCTCAAAGGATCTCTCTGGCTGCAGTACTGAGAATAGATTGTGGGGATGAGGTTTCAAGGTTGGAAGTAGGGAGACCATTTAGGAGATGACTGTAACAATCCCAAGGGGACATGATGGAGCAGTGCAGGTGGTAGGAGTGGTCAGATTTTGTAGACAGAGTCAAAAGGATTTACTGATGGAATGAATATAGGGTATGGAAATAAAAAACATCAAGAAAGACTCAAAGATTTTGGCCTGAGCAATTGGAAGGATAAAATTGCTGTTTACTGAGATGGGGAAGACTATAGGAAAAGCTAATTTGGGTAGGGAAGTAGGGTTTCTACGATTATGAGGCTGATAATGCATTTAAGAGTTTGGATTTCAGTGGAAAGGTTTGGACTGGAGTTATAAATTTGGGAGTCATCAGTCCTAAAGGAAGCTGGTAAGAGCAGCCAGAGAGTAGGAGGAGAGCCAAGAGAATGTCAAGCAAGGAAAAGGAAAGTGGTACAAAAACGATGGATGATCACCTTTGTTAAATGCTGCTAGGAGGTGAAAAATGAGGTTGAGAACTGACCACTGGAATTGGTAACATGGAGTTTATAACTGAACCTGAAAAGAGCAATGTAATAGTGTGTTTTTACTTTTTAAATTAAGTCATGTCACATTAATGACTTATAATGAATTTGTAATCTACTAATATGCCCAGATATTACTATGTGAGCTGTTGTCAAACTAGGTCTCTCTCTTTCTATATTTTTGTAGTTGATCTCTTTTTTCTTCCTATTACATTTCAGCATATTAGTTTGTCTACATTGTTCCATATTATTGATTTATGTTGATATTTTTTGAAGTATGATTCTAATAAATTTTTTTTAACTACCCCTACTAGCTATGACATTTATAAACTTAGTAATCGTGCTTCTGTGTCTTTAGCCATTCATTAACTAAAATATGTAAATAGGGTAGGGCCAAGTTTAGACTCCTGTAGTATACCATTAGAGGCCTTATTTTAGGGAGACATTAATTAGTTAATCAATACCTTAAGACCTAGTTATTCAAACAATTACACTTATACCTAATCTGTTACACTATTAAGAGAATTATGAATGGTTTTGTCAGATGCATTTATTAAAATCCTTATAATGTTATATATAGCATTCTTGTGATTTATTAGTGTAAAAACTCTAAGACAAGACAGTGAGTTTTTCATATTAGATCATCGATGGGGATGTGAGGCTTGACTCCTTCAGTTGACTGTTGACTTAACAGTATCTTCAGTATTACCTTTAGACATTCAATGATAAGCTATGTTCATAAAGAGCAAAGTGCTAGAACAAGCTTGGAATGCCCCTCCCCTTCCCCCCCCCAGCAAATACTGCTGAAAAGAAAATTGCAGTCAGCTGCTCTAGCTACTGCAGTGTGGTCCACTGAGGAAGGACAACCACAGGAGAGGTTAGGAACATTCTGGAGCTCATAGCTTTGTAGGACTAAGCAAAGTTACAGGCCTACCAAGGTAGCACAGAGAAATCCGAGATGGAGCCATCCTTCTGGAGAAGACTGAAAGTCTAAGATGCAGAATTCCAAAAATTGGGCATTAACCACAAATTCAAAGAAAGCCTTTTCTAAATATGAACCTGGACAGGATGCTTAACATACACCAGGTTTTTTAGCCATGGCAGACAATCATCATAAGTAGCTTAATATTTTAATATAAAGAAGATGGTATGTATATATACCATCTCCTCGTGGTGTGTGTGTGTGTGTGTGTGTATGTGCGTATGTGTGTGTGTGTGTGTATATAATTTCATGACTGAAGAAACAAGACTCAGATTGAGTATGAATCTCAGGAAAAGGAAAAAGTGTAGGACAAAGAATGGGTCAGTTGTTGCCAAGGGCTGGTGTGGGGAGGTGTTTGACTACGAAGGGCCAGCACCAGAGAATTTTGGGGGTTTTGTAACTGTTTTGTGTCCCGATTGTACTGGTGGTTACATGTTTAAACTCATAGAACTGGACAACAAAAAAGTTAATTTTCCTGTATGTAGATTAAAAACAAATCACATGGTTAGTGAGTGATAGAACAGGGTCTAGAAAGTAGGTTTTGTGACTCTTTTGACACATTGTCCTCTATCTTTTCTCCTTGTTGGTCATCACTAATCTTTGTCTACTCTGTCCCAGATACAGTGTGTCCTCTTTTCCAGCCATCAGAATGCATTCAACTTTTTCTTTAGGTTACATCTTTTAATCCACAGCCCCCAGATAGTTATTATTATTTTAAAAATAGCATCTACTTATTCTAAGAGTGTTATGAGAGGTGGGAGAAGAACCTTCCTGGCAGAGGGTTGAGGCAAAGCCCAATGGTTGGAGAGAGAACGACCCATTTGAGGAACTGAAAGGTAGCCAGTGTGGCTAGAGTGCAGTGAAGTAGGGGAAGTAGGATACAGTGAGGTACAAGATGAATCTGGAGAAGTGAGAGCTAGGACCTTATAAAGCAGTAGTAAGGATTTTGGATTTTATTCTAAGAGAAATGGGGAGCCACTGTAGTGCTTTAAGCAGGGACTGATAAGATTGGATTTGGAATATCACTCTGGTTATCGTATGGAGAATGAGTTACAGGATGGGATGCAGTGATATGGTGGATTCAGGGAGACACACTAGGAAGCTATTGCAGTATACTGGGCAAGAAATGATAATAACTTGGTATAAGGCAGTAATTCTCAACTGGGGGGCTGTTTTGCAAACCAAGGGATATTTGGCAATGTTCGAGACATCTTTGGTTGTCACTGGACAGGATGGGGGGTTTGGTGCTGCTACTGGCATCTAGTAGGTAGAAGCCAAGAATTCTGCCAAAACATCCTATAGTGTATAGGGATACTTCTCACAACAAAGAACTATTTAGCCCAAAATATTAATAGTTCTGAGGTTGAGAAAACCTCATATAGTATATAGAGAGGATAGATTTGAAAGATAGTTAAGAAGTAAAATGGATAGCACCTTGTCATAGGTTGGATACTGAGGAAAAGGGAAAGGACAATTTCTAAATTTCTGGCCTGTACAAGTGGGTGGGTAGTGGTGCCTTCATTCAATAAAGACAGAATAATCTGGAGGTTAGAAGTCCAGATCATGTTGCCCAGTGGACAAGAACAGTATTTTCTTCCCCTCTGTTAACTCTTTAGCTGCTGTGTTTAATTTTCTTCCACATTATTCATCTCATTCCTTCCATTTCTAGTTATAATGCATCAATTTCCTGGACAAGAATAGGGGTTATTGTTGGTGGAGATTACAATCAAACACTCATCTTTTCTCAGTTAATAACTTAATTGTCAATTTATAGACAAATAAGTTATTAATTTTAATAGAAAATGATCAGAAACATTTAATAAATAATTAATAATTTTAATAGAAAACAATTGATAACGAGGTAAAAGCAACACCAGAATTTAGGAACTTAGCAGAGAAAATAGCTATGGAGGAAAGTGGTCTGGGAAAGTCCGGTAGAAGAAAAGAAAGGGAAGCAATACTTGAGGGGGTGAAGGGAATAAGGTACCAGTGACTGCCTTTATGTCACTGTTTTTTTCTAGTCCTCACTTCTAAGTCCTGCCTTCCTTGGGTCCAAGGCCTCATCCTGTACACCATGTAGTTGTTAAAATCTCAAACCAGTGTCAGTTCATAATGACAACTTTAGCTTTTAGCTTCCTGTTTGTTTACTGATCTGCAGGGATTTTCCTACTTTCTGGCAAGCTCAAAATATTATTAGTGTATTTTAAACATTTGTAACACAACACTTGTAGTGCTATTTTATATTTTCTAGGGTAATCTGATTAAGATTCTTAAACTTGAAGCAAAGAGGAGTAGGAAATTGCTGGGAAATTTTTAGATAAACTATATCTAGAGATAGTTTATATTCAATTTTGTATTTTTATAAAATCTCAAGTAAATGATTTATTTAGCATTTTTGTCATTTAGGTAAATACTTTCATATGGCTCATGTACAAATAGACATATTTTTACTTTTCAAAGATTATATTGTCAGGTCATTAGAAGAGCCAGAAGCAAAAATCCACAATTAAAATATCATATATATGCCACTCACTTTTTAGGTTCTGAAAAAAATTGTTAATTTCATGATATTCTAGTAGGGAAAAGCAATATTATAGATTTAAGTGCATGGAGGCCCTAAGAACAGATTAATAATAGACTGGTAGATTAACTTAATTAAATTGAAATTAATAATTAAACTTAAGGACTTATTCAATCAAAAATAAGAATATATTTTTATGGGGAAAAAGAATATGTAACTTGAAATGACTATGCTTCTTTGACAGTAAAACACAAAGTGCTAAGGGCAAAAAGTCCCATATTGACTGAAGAGTGCATTGTGGACTTTCTAGTTTTTAATTTGCTATTTATTATAATGAAAATGCTATAGATAGCATTAGAATGTCCAAGAATAAGTCTGCCTTATATTATTAGGCAACGACACTGTGTGATTCTAACTCAAGCCAATGTATCCATAGTAAATAAAAGACTGGATATCACTAGAAAATTGGTACATGCACACACACACACACCCACACTAACGTAATTGGTCATATTAATATTTTTAGGAAGAAAAAAAATCTATTGATGTTGCCATAAAAGCTTGAAAGAACATTTGGCAAAATCCAACATCTTGATAGAATCACTCCATAACATGTAGATAGATGGAAAGTTTCTTAATATGAAACCAAATATATGTATATCAGTTCAGAAGTCAGAAGTATGCTTATTGGGGACACTGTGGTATATCTACTGCAAGAATGAACAAGGCAAGGATGTCAATTATCACTTTTTAACATTGAACTACATTACAGACAGTATAAGAACTAGGTGGATAGGGAAGGGGATCACCACATATCTTGATTAGAGGGGTTCTCCAAGATTAGTCATACCACTCCTTTTTCAAGGTTATGTGAATAGAAAATACCCTAATATGGGAACGATAAGTAGGAAAGAGAAGTAAGTAAGCATTAGAAGATTTCTGTTTTGTGTTCTTTAAAAATCAGGAAAACATAGACTCTGTGATATAGAAGATCTAAGCTGAGAGAAGACAAACAGATTAGTTGAAAACCTTTTTACTGAGAAATCAGATGTAATTAAAAAAAGCTAAAAAAGCTACATGAAATAAAGGGGTTTAAATTAATTAAAATCAGCATTTGAAGCACTGAAGTGTAGAATTAAAACTATAGAAAATGAAATTAGTGATAAGAGAAGCAACTTAAGAAGCTCTGCCAATGTGTAGAAAGAGAATAAAGAATGAAATGATTTTTTTGAAAAGTTATTTTATTTTTGGCTGCATTGGGTTTTCGTTGCTCCTTGTGGGATTTCTCTAGTTGTGACGAGCAGGGGCTACTCTTCGTTGCGGTGCACAGGCTTCTCATTGTGTGGCTTCTCTTGTTGTGGAGCACGGGCTCTAGGCGCGCGGGCTTTAGTAGTTGTGGCACGCGGGCTCAGTAGTTGTGGCTTGCGGTCTCTAAAGTTCAGGCTCGGTACTTGTGGCGCATGGGCTTAGTTGCTCCACACCATGCGGGATCTTTCTGGACCAGGGCTCAAACCCGTGTACCCTGCATTGTCAGGTGGATTCTTAGCCACTGCACCATCAGGGAAGCCCAAGAATGAAATGATTTTTAAAAAATTAAATAAGTCCTCTGGAGGAAAGAGGTCTTAAAATGTGAACTTATTAAAAAGAAGTGGTTGAAATAAGAAAATTGATCATAACAATGAATTGAGTATAAGTGAATATTTGTAGTTACTGCTTGCTTATATATTTGTAAATTTTGTTCCCCTTGGAGAGAGGGTTTACAGATCCTGAGTGACAGTGTCATTATTTGTGGCACTGATAACTAGGGTAATATACAGTCAAGTATTTTAGAATTTAAGATACACCTTCTACTTTTCAAATTACTAGAAAAGACGAGGGATCAAAGTAAAAATATTTCTTAGAGCAAAAGCTAGAAAGCAGAAGAAACAGCAATAAATAAATAAATAAATAAAAAACATGAAACAAAATCAGGCATTCCTTGTCAATGACAGGAAATATAAACAGGTTACATTCCTCTATTAAAAACTAAAACTTCTGATGTGGCTGAGTAGGCTCCTAGTCAGTTGACCTTCTTGCAGACAACAATAATACATTCTGAACAAAATATGTAGCACAACTATCTGAAGGTCCTAGAGAGTGATAAAAAGTCAGAAAGATTATAGAGGGGAGACAAAACTTGGAAGAGGGTCCAAAATGGAGAGAATTTCCTGTTTTCTTAATTTGTTTTTCTTTTTAAAAAATAGCTATCAGCTTTAGGACAGGTAAAGTTATTGCTGCATTGGATGACTAAAATTCTGATAGAAAACTCACAGTCTTTCTGGCCAGAAGAACCAGATGGCAGAGTTTAGGGCAAACATTACTGCTGGAAAATGAAAAACGAATCCCACTGAGAACTAGATTGGTATAGCCCCAAGTTCTCAAGTTCTGTGTATAAATTCTGCCCAAATCTCTGACTGGCCTCTGAACCATACATGTGCAGAGCAAACCACAAGCTTCTTAATGATAGGGTACTGAACTGAGATTCAAGTTTATAGTTTGAGTCCAACCAAGGTAATTTCCTGCTAAAACAAAAATATCAACACTCTTCAGAAACAAAATCCATAAGGTCCAGGATACCATCTCAAAGTGATGAATGAGGAAATATTGACCTATTCTCAAGAGAAAAAAACCATCAACAGATAGCAACCCCAATATGACCCAGCTGTTGGAATTAGCAGACAAGGGCTTTAAAACAAGAACTATAACTATAACTTTGGGGGAAATGAGGTAAAGAAAATATGTTCATAATGAATGAAAGGATAAGGAATATCGGCAGAGAAATAGAAACCATAAAAAATGTACAAAATTTAAATTCTAGAACTAAAAAAGACAGTATCTTAAATAAAAAAATTAACTTAAAGAACTTCATAGCAGAATGGAGATAACAGAGCAAAGAGCCAGAGAACTTGAAATTATCCAAGGTGAAGATTAGAAAATGATAGAAGTAAAGAAACAGAGACTTCAGAATTTGTAGAGCTATAACAAGCTTTCTAACCTATTTCTAATTGGAATCCCAGAAGGCAAGGAGAGATAATGGGCAGAAAATCTTTTGAAGAAATAATGACTGAAAATTTCCCAATCTGGGGTGAAGATATAAAGTTACAGATTCAAGAAGCTCAGTTAAATGCAAGCAGAATAAATACAAGAAAACACTGCTTAGGCACATTGTAGTCAAACTGCTAAAAACCTAAGGTAAAGAAGAAATCTAGAAGGCAGCCAGAGAAAAATGACATTAAATACAGGGGAACAATGATTAGCTTTTGATGACTTCCATTAGAAACTATGGAGGTCAGAGACAGTAGAACAACATCTTTAAAATGCTGGGGAAGAAATTGTCAACCTAGAATTTTATATCAAATAGAAATTTCCTTCAAGAATAAAGGCAAAATAAAGACATTCTGATATGAAAGAAAACTAAACAAATTCATCAGCATAAGATATGCACTACAAGATATTCTAAAAGAAGTTCTCCAGGTAGAAAGGAAATATTAAAGACACTTGGATCCTCAAGAAGAAATGAAGAACATCAGAAATGGTAAATATTAGAGTAAATATCAGTAACTAGTTTTTCTTCTTAATTTCTTAAAAATAGAAATGATCATTTTATGAGAAATTATAACATTGTCTTGTGGGGTTTATAATGTATGTAGATGTGATCCATACGACACCTATGGCATAAAGGGAGGTGTTTAGATGGACTTATATGGATGGAAGGTTTCCACATTTTTTTGTGTGAAATGGTATGATACTAATTCTAAGTAGAGTGTGAAAAGTTAAGGATACAGGCATACCTTTAAGATACTGTGGAGACATCCAGACCACTGCAATACAGTGAATATTGCAATAAAGTGAGTGACACAAATTTTTTGGTTTCCTAGTGCATTTAAACATTATGTTTACACTGTAGTCTGTAAAGTGTGCAATAGCATTATGTCTAAAAAAGCAACCTACACACCTTAAGTAAAAAATACTTTATTGCTAGAAAATGCAAACCATCATCTGAGTCTTCAATGAGTTGTAATCTTTTTGCAATAGTAATGTAACCGAACCCAGGTTTGGCTGCTTGCCATTCATAAGCCACTAATTTGAGAGGCAAGCGTCAGTAGAAAAGAAAGGTGCTTTAATCAGAAAAGCTGGCAATCTGCAAAGAAGGTGGACTTGTGTCCAGAGACCAACTCCAAAGATTCTCCTCAACCATGACAGTTTTTAAAGGGAAAAATGGAGGCGAAGAATCTCAGTGAATCATCAAGGCAGGAGGTTTGGTTTTGCATCATTCTCCATTGAGTGCAGACTGGCTGTCTCTTCAGATGTTATCTTGCCTGTGTGATCTGCCTGCAGGATTGCTAAGGAGGCTGTTGGGTGTAGAGAGCTAGTAATTTTTTAACTGCTTAATTCTTACTTTTTATCTAGGAAAATAATCAGGTTAGACAAGGTACGGTGTATATTCAAGAGAGCATAAGTCGGGAGTTAGTTTCAATTGCTTAATGATCTCATTCCTATAATTAGGTTCTTTTAAGGTTAGAGGGGAACAGAAATGGACAGAGAGGAAAGGGGCAAAAGAGCTGCTTTCAATAACATCAGAGATCACTGGTTGTAGATCACCAAAATAAATACAATAATAATGGAAAAGTTTGAAATATTGCAAGAATTACCAAGATATGACAGAGACATGAAGTGAGCAAATTATGTTGGAAAAATGGTGCTGATAGACTTGCATGACACATGGTTACCACAAACCTTCAATTTGGAAAAATGCAGTATCAGCAAAGATCAATAAAGCAAAGCACAGTAAAATGAGGTATGCCTGTATATATTGTAACCCCTAGAACAACAGAAATAAAATAAAAACCAGTTGACAAAAAGGAATTTTAAAATATATTCAAATAATTGAAAAAGGGCAAGAAAAGGTGAACAGAGGAAGAAAATGTAGAGGAAACAAAAAGAAAACAAATAATAAAATCATAGACCTAGGGACTTCCCTGGTGGTCCAGTGGGTAATGCTCCCAGTGCAGGGGGCCTGGGTTCGGTCCCCTGGTCGGGGAACTAGATCCTGCATGCATGCCGCAACTAAAGATCCCGCACGCGGCAACGAAGATCCTGCATGCCACAGCTAAGTCCTGGTACAGCCTAAATAAATAAATATTTTTAAAAAATCATAGACCTAAATGTTAAATGAACTAAACATTCCAGTAAAAGGTAGAGGTTATCAGGATGGATTAAAAAATATCAAGAGATATACTTTAAATATAAATATAGATTGAAAGTAAATGCATGCAAAGAGGTATATTCTACAAACAGTAATAATACGAAGCCTGATGTGTGTGGGCTTATTAACGTCAGATTAAATTGACTGAGGCAGGCCCTGCCAGTCCCTTTGGCCCCACCAGAGGATGCTTGTGCTGGGCTCTGCCTCTCTGTCCTCAGTTCATGGCAGCAGGGGTCCTGCGCCCCTGACTCCCGGGCCTTGGTGCTGGAGTTTGTCCACTAGGGATTACAGTTGTGGGTAAATCAAGTATTGTGTGGTGATTTGTGGAAAACAGTTTTGAGCCTAAGATCAGTTCAACAACAAGGCATCTTTTGTCTAGCACCAAAATGAGTGACATAAATTCCTAACCTGATACAGCTACACAAGAATGATTTTCTGCTTTACCACCGATGTTCATTTATAATGATTTATGATGCCAAAAAGGAGAGGTATTTTCAACATTAAGGAACGAATTAAAAGATCTTTGACAGCAAGTCCCTTCTAATTTTGTAGTTGATGTGGCAGGAAATAAGTGTGATATTATTGCAAAAGGTGAGTCATGGAGAGAGATGCTAAGGATTGCACTGACTCAGCCATACAATTTTTGTAGAGATCAGTGCAAAAACCACAGTGAACTTAAAGGACTCTTAAGAAGTTTCTCAAAGAATTCCATTCACTCACACCAACCCACCGACCCCCCGACCCCCATTTGGTAGTAAGGGCTTCTGACTCCAAAGACAACCTTTAGAGTCAAAGTGAAAAAAAGCTGTTGTTGGCTGAACCTCAGCCTCTCACATTTGATAATGAAATAGTTGGTTCTAAAAGTTAACAGGGGACTTCGAATCTCTGCCACTACTTTTTGCCTGGCTGGTTTTGAGTCTTCTTTGTGCACAGGGGATTCCCCAAAATACCCAAGGTCTGTTTTCTCCAGTCATGATATTTCTGTTCATTGAATTCTGTTATAAAAAGAAACTCTGGTGTGAAAAACTACTTCATTGGTGTTTGACTTTACTGAAAATAAATACATAAGGTAGTATTTTTGCAGTGAAGGTTTTATGTAACATTTTATCAAGTTTCTCTTTCATGGTTCTTAAAAAAAAAAAGCGTCGTGGAGCCTGTAATTTCCCTGGATCCCCATTATCGCTGTTATAAAGGATTTGCACCATTTAAAATGGCACAGGATATCTAAAGTGGAGGCTGACAATTATTATCTGAGTCAAAAATGGATTCAATTTATAGGACTGTTCATGGGATTGATGGAGAGGATTTCATCTTCCTGCTACCTCTAAAGCAGTTTTCATTGAAAATGTTAGCCAAGGATACACGTGGAAAATTAACATCAACAGCAATAAATGTGTAGATCACCCTAATTTTTCCTTCAGATTTTTAAATTTGTGTGTCACTAAACACAGTATTGGTACTTGGCAATGAATAGGAATGAGCACATAATAACATGGATGAATTTCAGAAACATTAGGCTGAGTTAAAGAAGACTTGTACAAAAGAATATATACTCTGTAGTTTCATTTTTATGAAGTTTTATCTAAGGTTTTATGGTTTGCTTTGGAGATTTTAGTATATATCTTTAACTTATCACAGTCTACCTTCAAGTGATACTAGACTGCTTCAGGTATAGTCTAAGAACTTTCCACAGTATACACCCATTTCTCTCCTCCTAGTCTTTATGCTATTGTTTTCATACATTTTATTTCCACATACGTTATAAATCCCACAATATATTATTATTTTTGCTTTAAATAATTATCTTTTAAAAGAATTTAGATGATAATAATAATAATAAAAAAGGCTCATATTAACCCACAGTTACCATTTCTGGTGCTCTTTACTCATTTATGTATTCCAGGGTTCCATCCAATATTATTTTTCTGCCTAAGGACTTCCTTTAAAGATTTCTTATAGTTCTGGTGTTCTGGTGATGAATTCTTTCAGCTTTTGTATGTCACAAAAAGTCTGTATTTGAAAAGATATTTTTGCTCAGGATAGAATTCTATGTGGACAATTTTGTTTTTTCTCTTTTTGACCTTTAAAGATGTTGCTCTACCATGTTCTGGCTTGCGTTGTTGCCAGTGAGAAGTTGCTACCGTTCTTATCCTTATTCCTCTGTATGTAATATATATTTTTGCCTCTGGCTGCTTTTAAGAGTTTTTTTTTTTCCTCCTTTGATCACCAATCATAAGCAGTTTGATTATAATATGCCTTGATGTAGTTTTATTCATGTTTCTTGTGCTTGGGCTTTAATGAGCAACTTAGATCTATGGGTTTATAGTTTTCAACAAGTTTGGAAATAATTTGGCCATTATTTCTTCAAATATTTTTTCTATCCCCTCTTCTTCTCCCCTTCGGGTACTGCAATTCCACATATATTGGGTTGCATAAAGTTGTCCCAGAGCTCACTTATTTTCTGTGCATTTTTTCTTAGTTTTTTTTCTCTCTGTGCTTCATTTTTGGCTAGTTTCTATTGCTATGATTTAAAGTTCACTAATATTTTCTTCTGCAGTGTCTAATCTGCTATCATTCCCATCCAGCATATTTTTTTTGTCTCACATATTGTAAGTTTGCATCTCAAAAAGTTCTTCTTGGGTCTTTTTATATTTCCCATGTCTTTGTTTGATATGCTTGCTCTTCCAGCTGCTTGAACACATGGAATACAGCAATAACTGTTTTAATGTTCTTGTCTTCTAAATTTATCACCTATGTCATTCCTAGGTCTATTTCTGTCGATTGATTTTTCTCCTTGTTCTGGGTCATATTTTCCTGTTTCGCTGCATGCTTGGTAATTTTTTATTAGATGTTAGGCAATATGAATTTTACTGTGTTGGGTATTGGATATTTTTATATCCCTATAAATATTCTTGAGCTTTATTTTCTTTCTTACAAACAGTTTGATTCTTTTGGGTATTGCTTTTAAGTTTTGTATGGCAGGACTAGAGCACATTTAGTCTAGGACTAATTTTTCTTACTACTGAGATAAATCCCTTTTCAGTATTCTGCTCAATACCCTATAAATTTAGAGGTTTTCCAGTCTGTCTGGTGGAGACAGGCACTCTTCCCAGCCATGTGTGAGCCCCAGTGATGCTTTCCTTGAGTACTTTCAGAAGATTCTTCTCCTGGCTTCAGGTCATTTCCTCACACACATATGCTGATCAGTACTCCGCTGGGGATTTAACTGGGACCCTCAGCAGATCTTTAGAGCTTTTTCACTGGGCAGCTGTCTTTTCTCTGGTACGCTGCTCTGTGAACTCTAGCTGCTTTTTCCTCCCTGGACTCTCACCTATCTCCTCAGCTGGGGAGACTTCCAGGCTCTCTTTGGGTTCCCCCTCCTTGTGCAGAGTGCTATAAACTTCCCCAGACACTTAAGTGCATTTGTTTTCTGTTCTTAGGAATAACTGTCCCTTTTTTCTGGCGTCCAGTGTTCATATAAAGCTATGATGACCAGGTCTGGGATTATGGAAGGCCACTCTAAAAGTCTGTCCACGATAGTGGATTCAAGGAAGGCTTGTTAGAAAATGTGGGATTTGAGCAATAGTTTGTATAGTATTAGAAAAGAAGGTAGAGGTAAAGTCATGAGCTTGTGCTGACTCTTTTGCCTAGGATACGCTTCCTTCTTCTCTGCTTGGTGGCACCCCGCTTATTTTTCCAAGGTGCTCTAGTCCCATTGTTACCTGCAAAGCTGCCTTTGAACCCAGGTAAAATGAGTAGTTCTTGTTCTGTATATTATGTTTATACCTTATATCACTTTTTACCTTGTATCATGGCTATGATCTGGTTGTGTCTGTCAGCTGTGACAAGTCTAGCTGGTCACAACATGGTTCTGAAAAAGCCTATGAGTTTTAGCTTCATTAAAGACCTTCCTCGGGCTTCCCTGGTGGTGCAGTGGTTGAGAGTCCACCTGCCGATGCAGGGGACACGGGTTCGTGCCCCGGTCTGGGAAGATCCCACATGCCGCAGAGCGGCTAGGCGCGTGAGCCGTGGCTGCTGAGCCTGCGGTCCAGAGCCTGTGCTCCGCAACGGGAGAGGCCACAACAGTGAGAGGCCCACGTACCGCAAAAAAAAAAAAAGATCTTCCTCAAAAATTCTACATATACCAATTACTGGCTGGGAATTCAGCAAATTATTTTTAAAACTTTGAGTATCAGTTTCTTTATCTGTAAAATAGAGGTAGAAATATTTACTATGCAGCGTTATTGTAATTTGTGTACAGTGTCTAGCAAATTGCCTGGCTCCTAGTAGGTGTTCTCTAAATGCTAGTTCCTCCTTTTATTTATCTTTTGTCTTCAGCACTCATTTCAGTGCAGACAAATAATAGGAATTCATGAATGTATGTTGAATTGAATATAAAATTGTAATATACCATCAAATGGGAACATTTAATTAGCTGTATTATCTATACATCTAGTAAAATACTGTTTGAACTCCAGTTAGATTTTTAAAAAGAAGCTAAGTAGCTCTTCCTGCTTACGTGGCCTAAAGGCGCCATTTTCTTTTAATCTGTACTAAAATAAGAGTCTCCTGGAAAGGTAAATCAGATTGGTTCCATAGAGCCATATAATTATTTTGTGTTAATTTATAGGAAAACTCCTTTTAATTTCCTATCTTAAAAGTTTCTTACTCTAAATCCATACGTACTTATATAACTAAGTGGACATCCTGGTCGTTTTGACACTGGGTTTTTAAGGAAAAGATCTGCATATCCATGTGCATCTCCAAAGTATTTATGTAGATCCTTGTAATTACTTTATAAATCCTCTTTGCATGCACTTCATCTGTAAGTCTTATTACACTTATTCATTGTGGAGAATGTAGAGGTCCTTATACCATTCTCAAAAAATGAACGTCCTGGGACTTCCCTGGTGGCGCAGTGGTTAAGAATCTGCCTGCCAATGCAGGGGACGTGGGTCCGATCCCTGGTCCGGGAAGATTCCACATGCCACGGAGCAACTAAGCCCGTGCACCACAACTACTGAGCCTGCGCTCTAGAGCCTGCGAGCCACAACTACTGAAGCCTGTGCTCCACAACTACTGAAGCCTGCGCGCCTAGAGCCTGTGCTCTGCACGCAACAAGAGAAGCCACTGCAATGAGAAGCCTGTGCACTGCAACAGAGAGTAGCCCCCGCTCGCCGCAACTAGAGAAAGCCCGCCACGGCAACGAAGACCCAACACAGCCAAAAATAAATGAATAAAAAATAAAATAAATTTATAAAAAAAAGAATGTCCCATAATTCCAGTACTGTCTTATATGGCCAAGTGCTAATTTAGCTCTGTTTAGAGATCAGTAAAAAATGATAGGCAAGAACTTCTGTTGAATTTTAAAATAATATTTAGTAAATAATGACAAATGTTGATATAAATGTAGTATAAAATCTTCATGTCTAAGAAAAATAATATTAAACAACTAATATTAAAAATTTTGGTAGCTAAATAACATTTCAGGAGATGGATCTATTGTATTGAAATTTGCATAATATTTGAATTGCAAAAAACTCTTCAATTTAATGAGTACAGTCCTTTTTCACTTAAGTGTCCTGTAAAAACCTAAAGGTTTTCCAACCAAATGAATTCTGTTTAGAATTTTGTTCAGAAAATACTTCCCAGAGCATAAAGTTTGAATTATATATCCTTGTAAAGACTGATTTTTATTTTTAAGTTAACCCTTTAAAAATTAAATCTCAAAGACTTAAAGGCATTGTTATTCTACTTTAATTTTGCTGAGTGGAAATCTTTTAATCAAGAATATTACAAGTGGGCCTTTACATTTCTCATTGTCATTAACCTACTGAACGGTTCATGCCTGTTAAATTACATGTCAGGGCCTGCCTTATGTGTCCATAAAAAAGATATTCTGTGAGTAAGACCAAAATGTTACCTTAACATAAACTTTCATTACTGTAATATTTTAGTTTTAATTCTGTAACATTTCGTTTTTTGACATTCACTAGTGTTGTGTATGTTTCTCTAATAAATTTTCAAAGAGCTTATTGAGGCATAATTGACATACAATAAATAGCACATATTTAAAGGATACAATTTTTAAAATACTGACATACGTATACATCTGTGAAATCACCACCCCAACAATATAATTAACATTTCCATCACACCCCAAATTTCCTCCTCCCCTTTTTCATCTCTCCCTGCCATCCCTGTCCCAATCCCTCCCTTTCCCAGGCAACTGATTTCTTTAGATTATTATAGATTAGTTGGCTTTTCCTACAGTTTTATATATATGGAATCACACAGTATGGTACTCTTTTTTTTTGAGGAGTAGGAGGGTTTTGCCTCTTTTACCCCATATAATTATTTTGGGATTCATCTATTTTTTTGTGTGTATGAATAGTTTATCTTTTTTATTGCTGAGTAGTATTTCATTTTACAGCTATGCCACAGTTTATCCATTCATCTAATGATGGACATTTGGATTGCTTCTAGTTTTTGGCTGTTACAGATAAAGATACAATTTTAGCTATTATGATAAAGCTGCTATAAACATCAAGTGTATTTAAAAAATTATTTTATTTTTGATTTTTACCACTTACTGGCAATCATGGCTGTCAACTCTTATCGTATAGCAATGTTTTTATGCACCTTCCCCAGCAACTTTGTAATTAGGGAAGACTATGAAAATACCTAACTTTAAACCCATTTCCTGCATTTTACCCATTTTACTCATTCGAGGTATTGATTATAGGAAAAAAAGATCTCATTTTGAAGAGATCCTGGTTAGCATTATCTTACCTTTTATAATATCTGGCTAGCATTATCCCACCTTTTATAATATCACTAAATAAAAATTTTAAGTGTAACTGAATTTAAAGCCTGTAGTCCTTAATTAACCAAAGAGCTTATGCAAATACTTTCTTCACTATAATGTTATGATGAATATTTTTCTAAAGAGAATAAATGTTTCCTAATGACCATATTTTATTTCCATAAGTAAATGTGGCAGTTGAAATCTTAGTTATCAAATTTTCTTTAAACAAGGAAATATAGAAAGGATCCCTTAATGCAATACTTAGAAAGAAAAATTGAGACACAAACTAACTTGTGATTTTTATAGTTTGGAAAACTTTTTACTGTTCTCATTTTTATACTTTTTTATTTTTTAAATCTCATTACTTTATAGAGTTGACTTTTTAAAGGAATATTTTATTTATTTAGGCTGTGCTGCACGGCTTGTGAGATCTTAGTTCCCCGACCAGGGATTGAACCTGGGCCTTTGGCAGTGAGAGCGTAGAGTCCTAAACCGCTGAACTGCCAGGGAATTCCTTAAAAGGAATGTTTTATATGCAATAAAAATTCAACCTCCTGAAAAGAATATTCCAAGTCTCCATTATTAACAAAAAGTATGCAAAGCTTAAAATTTGTTTCCCCTTTCCATTTATTTATTCTTAACAATATGTGTGTTTATGTGTGTGTATATGCGTATGAATATACATACACCATGGCACATATACATATATAAAAAAACACTATTATAAGGCAACAAAAACTACCTGTTTATGATATATAATTACATTAACTTCACAGTCTATTAAGAATGAAATTTTAATTTTTAGGTAGTTTCTTGGAAAGTGGCTTTAATATTATTTACTTTAATGGAAACATATCAACTTGATATAAATGCATGCACAGTTCTGTCTGTTGATGTGTTTTCTTAAACAGCAAACTGTGTTACACAGTATTCTGTACTGAGAACTTTTATTATAGATGAGAAAAGGAAACTATAATTTGTTTCCCAGTAGAATCTGTATGTTCAAATATTAAATACTTTTAAATCTTCTTTTTATGTTGAATTTTTGATTTAGGATCATTCGTGATATCTTCCAAATTCTTTTCTTGCTTTTTATTATAGTTTTTTTTTTTTTTTTTTGTGGTACGTGGGCCTCTCACTGTTGTGGCCTCTCCCGTTGCGGAGCACAGGCTCTGGACGCACAGGCTCAGCGGCCATGGCTCACGGGCCCAGCCGCTCCGTGGCATGTGGGATCTTCCCAGACCGGGGCACGAACCCGTGTCCCCTGTATTGGCAGGCGGACTCTCAACCACTGTGCCACCAGCGAAGCCCTTTATTATACTTTAAAGCTAATTTGACTGAATTTTGATATTCTTTCTGTGATTGTTAATTTTTTCTGTTATTAAGAGTGTAATAAATTTTGTATGGTACCAGAATAGAGATCAATTTTGGTTATTTTTCTTCTCTTTTGCTTCTTTATCTTTTTCATCAGTAGAAAGCTTTTTTTGCCAGGCTAAAATATAAGCTAACATTATGATTTAGGTGAAGTGAAAAGCTAATACTAATTTTTTCTTTCAGATCTCTATAAAAATGGACTCCAAAGAGCTAACTTTGTACCATTCATAGCTGTCCTGAAGGTAAGGAAAATTAGTTACTTATGTTCACTGACTAATATCATATTGATTGATAATCAAGGGCCTTTATAGGATTGCTCTGGTCTTGCATTCAAGCAGAATTTATTTTGTTATTTGATGGTAATAGTTAAAGACTCTGAAGGAGAAAAGAATCTTTTTTATATAGTATTCATCAATATGTACACAGGAAAAATTACAAAATACAGTCTAAATTATTGTCCAGCTGCAGCATTTGATAGTTTGCATTTTATAAATTTTAATTTGAGGTTTGCTTGTAAATTATAGTGGAACGTTTCAACTTATACATTGATTTCTGAAAAAATGTTTAATGTTCCTTGTTTCCTTCAGGTTAATGGCCATTAACATGTTTTCCCAGCTATTAAAGTTGCTATTTTGGAGTAGCATTATTACAAAAATATTGTAATCTATTTAAATGTGATTGCTATCAAGTTATCATGAAATTATGTCAAGTTGAGGTACATAAATAGTTTAAATATTTGTGTGTATCATCACTGCATAGAGTTTAAAATAGGCTTCATTACAATATGATGAAGAATAAAGTAGCCGCCTTTTTCACGGTTAATTTTAGTAATTTTTTACACGATTATTCAATAATTCTACATTCTACCAATATTTATTGGAACCTACTATGTGCAAAGTGCTACATTAGGCATAATGGATAATATAATCATTAAGTAGGTTGTGTTTCTTGCTTGCAAGTCATTTATAATCTGGTTGGGCATATACTATGTACATAGATACCTATAACACAAAGCAAAATGTTTTTGGTAAAATAATTACCAAAAAGAAGCATATATGCCAAAATATAATTCCTGTAATTCTCAGGCACATTTTTCCCTGTCCATAACAGCATATCTAAAGAAAGGATAGAATTGTATTTTTTTTTTAAAAAAGACCTAAAACCTCAAAAATTCTTACCAAGAAGGAGGAGTAAAAACATTTTATATTCACATATTCTGAAGATGTAGTCAGACAATCTTTTTGAAATATACTTTAGTTGGAGCTATTGTTAGTGCCAAACTTTATTCCCTGTGCTATCCAAACATCTGTTTCCTTGACCAATTTTAGGTTCCCAGAAGATTTTAGTTTCTCTGAGATGGTTTCAGATGTAGGAAAAAGTACTTTTTGAAGATTTATGCTGTTAGTAATTTTTTCCCCTTTGTATTCATGTTTTACATTTGAGGAGAAGGTAGATTTGCAATGTTTTCTCCACGCCAGGAATCCAAAGTAATGTGGTGTATGTAGATACCAAAATATAAACAGGGAAGCTAAGAAAAATAGATGCTAAAAATAGTCTTCATGTATCATAAAATACACAAAATATAAAGAGATGGCTCACAAATGAAACAAGCTAAAAGATTCTCAGGGAACTTTGTAGCTCTACTTTTTTAACCCCAAACCTTATTTTTTGGTCAGTTATTTGTCATACTTTAACATATAATAGCATTACTAATAGATAACTAAATTGACCAGATTGAATTTAATTTCCTTTCCCTTTCCCACCCTTAATTTTTTTTTAAAGAGGAAGAAAAACCAAAGAGATGAATAATCTGATTTGAGATCCAACAAGATCTGAGATAATACACAATTGTTTTTTTTTTTTTTTTTTTGCGGTACATGGGCCTCTCACTGTTGTGGCCTCTCCCGTTGCAGAGCACAGGCTCTGGACGCGCAGGCTCAGCGGCCATGGCTCATGGGCCCAGCCGCTCCGCGGCATGTGGGATCTTCCCGGACCGGGGGCACGAACCTGTGTCCCTTGCATCGGCAGGCGGACTCTCAACCACTGCACCACCAGGGAAGCCTGGTAATACACAATTTGAAATTAAATATGAACTGAAATTTCCAGGAAACTAAATACCAGATTGGATGAGAAAATATCTAAAATGTCTCATTTATTTAAAAGACTTTTCACATGTAGCAAAACATCAGTCTGATGAAATGTACACTAGAGCTGGTTTCCCTGGAGCTTTTTTGGTGGGCGTATGAAGTTTCCCTTGTAAAGCAAAGTTGTTTCATATTCATTTTACCTATTCACACATGCTAGCGTTACTCTTTCATTTTGACCCAGCTGAGAGACATGTATAGTAGAAGTGGAAATACTAAATATCAAAACTTTGTTTAAAGATAGACTTAAAGAGGATCTTAATTTAATAAAAAGAGATTATAAACAAGATAGAAATTTATTTTGGGAAAAAGTACAGTGTAAAATCCTTTTTCTCCCTTACGTTTTTCTCTGTAAACTGAGTGATGACAAGTTTGTAATTCACCACAAGAATTTGTGATTTGTTGCTTGGAGTATTGCAAAATGACCAAAAACTTATGTAAGCTATTAGTGAACAGTATTTTCATAAGATAGTAAGAATGATGAGGAGGACTAATATGTTATTAAAAGCCATAGGTCTGGGACTTCCCTGGTGGTGCAGTGGTTAAGAGTCTGCCTTCCAATGCAGGGGACACAGGTTCAATCCCTGGTCGGGGAACTAAGATCCCACATGCTGCGGGGCAACTGAGCCCGCACGCTTTAGAGCCCAGGGGCCACAACTAGAGAGAAGCCTGCGTGCCACAATGAAGATCCCACATGCTGCAACTAAGACCCGATGCAGCCAAATAAATAAATAAATATTAAAAATAATACAAGCCATAGGTCCATCAACAGATGAATAAACAAAATATAATATATTCATATAATGAAATATTGTTCTGCCATAAAAAGGAGTGAAATTCTGTTGTGATACATTATGGATAAACCTTGAAAACATGTTAGGTGAGGTAAGCCAGATACAAAAGGACAAATATTATATGATTCCACTTACATGAGGTACCTAGGAAAGGCAAATTGATAGAGACAGAAAGTAAAATAGAGGTTACCAGGGGCTGGGAGGAAAGGGGAATAGGGAGTTATTGTTTCGTGGGTGCAGAGTCTCTGTTTAGGATGATGAAAAGTTCTGGAAATGGATAATGGTGATGGTTGCATAACATTGTGAATGTACTTAATGCCATTGAATTATACACTTAAAAATGGTTAAAATGATAAATTTTATGTTATGTGTATTTTACCACAATTTATAAAACAAGAAAAGAAGCCATAGGACTAGAACGGCTATAGGAAACAATCAGGTATATCCTCTAGAAACCGCCTGTAAAAAGCAAAGGAAAACAAAACAAAACAGAAAACTCTTACATGTATTTTTTACTGCCTTTTAAGTAGGGAGTTTCCTGTTTTTTTCTTGTACTTTCTTTGAGTTTATTTTGCTGTTCTTTTTTAAAATTTACTGAGATTAATTTTTATCTCACTTTAACCTTCTTTCTTAAATGCATTTAAGGCTATTTATTTCCCTCTGAATAGCTGCATCCATGAAGTTTTGATATTTAGTATTTCCACTCTCAAGTTCAAGGTGTTTTCTAATTTCCATTGTGATTTCTTCTTTAACCCATGAATTATCTAGAAGTCTATTTCTTAATTTCCAAACATATGAGAATTTTCTAGTTATCCTTTTGTTACTGTTTTCTTAATAAATGCTTAATTGCATTGTGGTCAGAGAATGTGCCCTTTGTGACTTCAGTTCTTTCAAATTTGTTGAAACTTGCTTTATGACCCAATATGTGGATAACTTTTGTAAATATTCTCAACATTCTTGAAAATAAGTACTCTCCAGTTATTGTGTGATACATATAATACCCATTAAGTTATCAATAGGTTTGTTAATTATGCTGTTCAAATCTTTATTCTTATATATTTTTCACATCAGTTATTGAGAGGCTTATGGAAAACATCTCCCACTATGACTGTGAATTTATCCATTTCTCTTATAATTCTGTCATTGACCTTACATATTTGGAGACTGTTGTAAGTTGCGTACAGATTTAAAATGATTCAATATTGCCTCTGAATGGAACTTATAAAAGTTATTTTTTTATCATGAAGGAGTAATTCTCCTTGTTTCAAGCATAGTCATTATTTCCTGCTGAAGCATTTTTATCACATCTGCTTCCAAATCTTTTTTTTTTTATAAATTTATTTATTTATTTAGGCTGCGTTGGGTCTTTGTTGCTGTGCATGGGCTTCCTCTAGTTGCGGTGAGCAGGGGCTGCTCTTTTGTTGCAGTGCCTGGGCTTCTCATTGCAGTGGCTTCTCTTGTTGCGGAGCATGGGCTCTAGGCACACGGGCTTCAGTAGCTGTGCCACGTGGGCTCAGTAGTTGTGGCTCGCAGGCCCTACCACGTGGGCTCAGTAGTTGTGGCGCATGGGCTTAGTTGCTCTGTGGCACGTGGGATCTTCCCAGACCAGGGCTTGAACCCGTGTCCCCTGCATTGGCAGGGAGATTCTTAACCACTGCGCCACCAGGGAAACCCTGCTTTCAGATGTTTATCAGATAAATCTAACATCTCTGTCATCTTGATGTTGGCATTTGATTGTCTTTTTATATTCTGTTTGAGGTCTTTGTGGTTTTTGGTATGAGTGGTTTTCAACTGAAACTTGGACGATTTAATAATTTGTCATGAGACTTTGAATCTTATATTTGTTAATTGATATTTTATTGTGGTAAAATATGCATAACATAAGATTTACCACTTTAACCATTTTAAATGTACAGTTCAGTGGCATTAAGTACATTCACATTGTTGAGCAACCATCACCACCATGCATCTCCGGAACTTTTATATCTTCCCAAACTGAAACCCTGTACTCTTTAAATAATCACTCCCTATTCTTCCCCTCCCCCAGATCCTGGTAACCACCTTTCTACTTTCTGTCCCTGTGAATTTGTCATTTCTAGGTACCTTATATAAGTAGAATCATATAATATTTGTACTTCTTTGTCTGGCCTATTTCATTTAGCATAATGACTTCAAGATTCATTCATCCATGCTGTAGCAAGAGTTAAAATTCCATTCCCTTTTAAGGCTAATATTCCATTATATGTTTATACCAATTTTGTTTATCCGTTCATCTGTTGGCCATGTGCTCTAGAGCACGTGGACTTCAGTAGTTGTGGTGCGTGGGCTGAGTAGTTGCGGTGCGTGGGCTCTAGGGTGTGCGGGCTCTAGGGTGCGCGAGCTTCAGTAGTTGTGGCGTGCAGGTTCAGTAGTTGCAGCTCACGGGCTCTAGAGCACAGGCTCACTAGTTGTGGTGCATGTGCTTAGTTGCTCTGCAGCATGTGGGATCTTCCCGGACCAGGGTTCGAACCCGTGTCCCCTGCATTGGCAGGCAGATTTTTAACCACTGCGCCAGCAGGTAAGTCCCCTTCATTGTGTTTTGATTTGCATTTCTTAAATGATTAGTGATATTGAGCATCTTTTCCTGTGCTTCTTGGCCATTTGCATATCTTCTTTGTGGATCTTATTTAAACTTTCTGTTTTAACTGGCTATTTGGACACTCTTCTGGAAGGAGGAGAGACACTGCCTTGTTACTGCCAGACATAGGTAGACGTCTGGGTTCCCTATTCAGCCTATTGACACCTGAGGCAAGGGTACTCCATGTTACTGCTGGTGGAGGGGTTTAATTTCCACTGACATTGTGGGGATGGGGAGGATGCTCATTATTGACTGGCAGGGATGAAAGTTCCAGCTCCCTACGTGGCCTTCCATCTTTTTTTTTTTTTTGCCTCACCACGTGGCATATGTGGGACCTAAGTTCCCAACAAGGGATCGAACCCACATCCCCTGCACTGGAAGTGCAAAGTCTAAACCACTGAACCACCAGGGAAGTCCCTGGCCTTCCTTCTTTGACATTAGCCTGGCAGGAGTGTTAGTGGGCCTCATTACATCCTTGTGAGACTTTAATTCAAGGCTCCCTTCAGCCTTTGCTAGAATGGGTGGAGGTGGCACCACAGTTTTCTGTGGTGTTTGCTGCAGTAGAACTGTTATTGTCTAAAAGTTTTCTTTCTTGTTACATTGCCATTTTCCTGGTCCTTTGGCTAAAGAGAGCAGGCTTTTGTTGGAGCCTCATTTGTCTGTGTCAGTTGGCATTTCTGGGTCGCCGGCTTCTTCACTTCTAAGTCCGAGATATATGAGTCAAAAGAAGACTAGAGAACTCACCATTCTATTGTTATTCAGGTCTTGAGGTCCTTCGCTGTTTTTCTTTCTTTCTACTATTCTGTGTTTTCTTATGTTTGTTTTATATATAATTTCCAGGATTTTAAATTGTACATAGCAGGAGGAACAGGGGAATGTACAGCTACTCTGTCTTCCCAAAAAGCATAAGTCAGTTTATTAGAAGTTCTTGTCTGCTAATTCTATCATCTCTTGTCATTTCTGATTTTGTTTCTATGGTCTGATTTTTTTTTCCTGGTTGTGGGTCCTATTTTCCTGCTTCTTTGCAAGTTTAGTAATTTGTGATGGGATGATGGACATTGTGATTATTGCACTGAGTCTCTGTTATTTCCTTTAAGACTGTTGACTTTTATTGGCAAGTGGTTTTTTCTTGCAGGTCATCCTGATCCTTCTGAGGCTTGTTTTTAAAATTTGTTATCGTGTCTAGTGTAACCTTTACTCTAGGACTATATTTTAACCTTCTTCTGGATGTCACCCCTATGGGTTCTCTACTGAATCCCCCCCCCTTAGTGTTCACTGAAGTCTCTCTACTCTGGCTGTTCAGAATGCTTACATCTCCCAGCTTTGTGTGGATTGTTCTCCACCCAGTCTTGTCAAGTTTCATCATATACATGTGCAATTTTACATTCAACTAAAGATTACAGGGCCTTTTCTATGTAGATTATCTGAAGCTCTTTCTCTGTATAACTTCCTCCTTACTGAACTGTACTATACAAATTGCAACTGCCTCAGCTTTCCAAAACCCCGATGTTGTCTCCTCAACTCATTTAGACTGCTGTGCTGAAGTCTAGAAATTGCCTCTAGATGGAAAGCCAGGGGAAATATAATACTTGCTTGCCTAATTTACTTCCCACGTCTCAGGGATTGCTGTCCTTTGCTACCCATTGTGTTATGTCTGACATCAGATGTTTCACATGTTTTATGCAGTGTTTTAGTGATTTATGGCAGGAGGGCAAAATTGAGTTTCAGCTACTCTGCCTTGGTCAAAACCATTAGTCTTTTTCTTAGTTTTTAGTTATAAAAAAGAATAATGCAGGATTTTATTTTATTTTTTTGGTAATTTGGGAGCTCAGAGCCATATTTTTCCATAGATACAAAAATATAAATAGGATAACTATAAAAAAAAAAGCAGTGATGGGCACGTCTTTCTCTCCCATGTTTAGAGGATTTGTTAAGTAAAAGATGGTATAGTCACATGAGGGGATATACTAGAGTTATTTAGAATGACATTTTCAAAACACGTGATAATGTAGAATAATGCTCATGGATAATATGAGTGAAAAAATACGACGTAGGAGTATATTACTCTCTCAACTATGGAAGTAATATACATACATGGAAAATAGTGGAAATAAATATCCCAAAATGTAAAGAGAACTTATTTCTGAATAATAAGATTATAGATGACTTAAATTATCTCTTTTAGACCTTTCAAAGACTTCTGGAATGATACTGTATTCTTTTTATAATAAACATTTTTAAGTAGGTAAATTTTTCCCCACCCTTCCTAGAAAATCAGCAGACCTGGATAAGACTACCCATATTCAAAACTGAGAAATCAGCAAAAAGCAAAATGGACTGAACATGGGTCCCATGTATAGAGACTGTTAAAAAGATGAAATGGCAGGCATAAGAAGGAAGCATCAGGAGCAGATGGGAGAGGTAGGCATGAACCAACAAGTAAAAGCACTTGAAGAATATGCTTTAGAATAAGAATTATCTCAGGAAATGGAAGATTTTTTTTCAGATAACACTTTGTTATATTTTAAAAGAAATTAGGGACTTTCCTGGTGGTCCAGTGGTAAAGAATCCACCTTACAGTACAGGGGACGCAGGTTCCATCCCTGGTCGGGGAACTAAGATCCCACATGCCATAGGGCAACTAAGCCCGCACACCACAATTACTGAGCTCATGTGCCTCAACTAGAGAGCCTGTGTGCCGCAAACTACAGAGCCCACACACTCTGGAACCCGCACACCACAAGTACAGAGTCTACATGCCTTGGAGCCTGCACACCACAACTAGAGAAGAGAAAACCTGCACGCCACAACTAGAGAGAAGCCCGCGCACCACAACGAAGAGCCTGCGCACTGCAACGAAAGATCCGATGCAGCCAAAAAATAAAATAAATTTTTTTAAAAATCTTTTTTTGTGTGTGGTATGCGGGCCTCTCACTGTCGTGGCCTCTCCTGTTGCGGAGCACAGGCTCTGGATGTGCAGGCTCAGTGGCCATGGCTCACGGGCCCGGCTGCTCCGCGGCGCGTGGGATCCTCCCAGACTGGGGCACGAACCCGTGTCCCCTGCATCAGCAGGCGGACTCTCAGCCACTGCGCCACCAGGGAAGCCCTTTTTTTTTTTTTAAAAAAAAGGAGAGTGAAAATACAATAGGACTAGTTAAAAGGAAAAGAAATTAAAGTTATGGTACTGATGAAATAAGAGATCAGAGATGAAAAAATGTAAAATCAGATGAAAAATGAGCTGGCAGAGCTAAAATAAAACAGACTGAAGGTGGACCCATTAAAAAAGTGAAAAGTGTTTTAGCAAAAGTAAGTTAAAGAATCAACACTACTGAAAATAAAATCAGCTATACAGAGATCAGAGTTAAGAAAAGAATCACACTAAATGAAGTCAGAATAGTCAGAGATAAAAACTATTACAGAGAAGGTGCTAGTATGGAAAATAGACAACAGAGATCAAATATTCACATAATTAGTAATTCTAAAAAAGAGAACATAAAGATAAAATAAAAGAATAATGTATTTTTCTGGTGCAAAACTGCACTTCAAGGATAAAGAGAGAATCCTACAATTACATAGAAGAAGAACCAATGGGAAAAAAATCAAGCTGGACTGAGACTTTTCCACCACAAGTTGATACTGGAATAGAATAGAATAGTTTTTACTATATTAAAAAAGAAAAGATGTGTCCTCTTGTCAGCTAGGCTGTTATGAAAATCCAAGCCTACAGATGTATATTTTTGGATATATGGTAACTCAAGAATTACAGCCCTCATGAAGCTTCCTGAAGAACTTACTTTAAGATTTTGTACTACCAGTCAAAGCTAGTAACTTATTAATGGAGATATTATGGTAAGAAAACATTGGTGGTAGGACATTGAATTTGATTAAATAGTGTCTTACTTTGGTCTGTAAATCAGACAATAAAATTTTTTTCATATCGTGTGGACATCTGTAGTTGAGTTAACCACAGAATGCAAACAGTATAAAAAAGGGACCTCAACCCACACTAGCAGTTTGAGTAGAGAAGATGGTACATGTAAGTAGTATTTCCTAAGAGCAGATTAGGTTTAAGTTAAGACCTAAATGACAAATTAAAGTTACCAGGCAAAGTGAGAAAGGGCATTCATCATGGAAGAAAAAGCACATGGGAAAGACAGAAGCATGAGAATTACAGATTTAAAATGTTGTGATTAGTACTTAGCTCATTGAGTTTTCATAAAATAACTATTACTGTTCTTCTGTTTACTTGAGGCTTGGGAATTTATTTAAAACTCAGATTTCCCCCCGCCCAACATAAAAGCAGAATATGTTTTGTATTGTATGTAAGTGGAAAAAAAACATTTTGGTAGTTAACATTCCCTTATTTATATAAAAAAGATGGTTAGTATTGTGATTATTGTGCCTGCTTCAAACTTGAAGCTTCATGATGACTTGATGTCCTGATTTTGCTGATTTACTCTTGAAGAATCTTTGTTGTGATTTTAGTAAAACTTAGGTAATTCTTCTGAAGTATGCAAACAGATATAGTTTTGGAAGCATTTGTTGGTATCTACGTAGCACCAATTTATAAAATTAAATACATCTGTCTCAGTCTCTGCACTGCAGTATTTTAAAGCAGACTGATAATCTATACCAGGGGTTAATAAACTACAGCCAGTGGCCAAATCTGGCTTGCCACCTGTTTTTGTAAATAAAGTTTTATTGAAAAACTTAATGCTCATTTGTTTATGTATTTTCTATGTCTGTTTTCACACTACTATAGTTGGAGAGTTGCGTAGTTATGGCAGAGAACTATGGTCTTTAAAGCCTGAAGTATTTATTGTCTGGCTCTTTAAAGAAAAGGTTTTCTTACCCCTGATCTATGCAACATACAAAGGACAGAGTGACAAACAACTGTTAAAAATAAAATGTAAATAACACTTGTTTTCCATAAACTATGAGTTGTTTTATTTGATGGAAATTATGTGTCAGCATAGATTCATTAGTAGGTCTTGGAGAAGGCAGCATTTCAAGAGCTTGCTGGATAAATGGTTGATTGAAAGGAGGATGCTTGGTGAACTAAAGGCAAGAGGGTGGTCTAGTATCAGTTTCAAATAATTTGGTAACTTGAGAAATATCAGCTTTGCTAGGATCAGCTTTCTTAGAATGTCTTCAATTGTATACATTTTAAAAGAATAATACCTTAAATATACAGGCATTGAATAATACTTGAACATAATCTCACTGCATTGTAAACATTATGTAAAACTATTGTGGTTAAAAGAAAAAGGGGACCAACTGATATTTTGATCAGAATAGTTTCTTAGGTTAATTTCAACTGGACTGCTATTATTAGCCTTCTTGATAAATGGATTGCCTGGCAAGCATTGCTCTTCCCATGTGGTCAAATCTTGCACTCCATATTTTGGAGGGTGTTTTATATTTAGGTAAAAAAATCTCTCTGTTCACTCCATCACTTACACCTACATCAATCATTGTTTGATTCATTCTGTAATGAGCCCTGAAAGAGATAAATGCTATACATAATTTTTAGAGTTAAAAAAAATTCTCCATGTGAATTTCATTAACTTTCTTTTTATGATTTTCTTATTTGGTTTAACAGTATAGACAAATCTAAAATAATCCCCTTGTGGGAAATGTTCCAGTGCAATATCGTATGTAGTATTTTTGCCACAAAACAATAGAATCTGTTATCAATAATACAGCACTTTAACTCTCGTTGACACTAACATTTTAGCAAACTAATCCTTAAATTTTTTATTTCTATTTAAAATTAAGTGAGTCAGGTGATTAATAGATTACTGAAATGATAACTGTAAGCTGGTCAAAAATAACCAGCGGGGAATTCTACAGTATAATTTTCTCTTTGATGAGTGTCAGATGACGAAATTGGAGAAAAATAAGATACTAGCATTAACATTTATAAATACGAATTTTCCTTTTCCTGATAAAAGAGTTGCCCACTTGGAAAGCATCATAATCTGATTTGTTTTAACATTTGTTGAGTGTAAATATGCAACACATAAAAATACTTTGTAATCTAAGGTAGTAATAGTTTTGTTATTATTACTGTTTTTATAATATTAGTTTAATGTCAAGCAATGACTTCATTTCTTCTACTTGGTTGTTAATGTTTCTTAGCTGTTATGCATCCTTTATCTAAAGCTTGAAAAAAAATAAATTAAGCTATGTATTAGCTTTTATGTTTTTGTTTCCTGTGGATTTTTTTCTGAGGGATGTTATACCTATAGTGAACTTTTTTTTTTTTCTCTACTGAACTCTTTGAGACTATTACCATGGTGTGCTCTCTAGTTATAAACTTTAGCAAAATTGTGTATAACCCTTATATAAAATTCTTCAGTGTTCACCCTTTGTCCAGCCACCTGTATAAGGATTTATAGACTTGCTAAGTGTATTTTTGCTGTTTTTTCTGGCCACAATTTTCATTTCATTGGTGAAATTGATTTGTCAGTTTGTTCATTATAACTGTCAATACTAGAGCTTTCACAGGGCTAAATAATCAGAATCAGCCTTTGAGGTCAGTGTCAGCCCCACTGATCTTCACTGTGTTGTCACCTGAGTCAGCCTAGCAGGGATTAATCCTTTGTTAGTGTAATAATGTCTTTACTTATGAGTTGGCTTTTTAATACTTAAGATTGAAAGAAACAAAAGACAGAACAAAAGTAGTAAATTGAAATCCTGAATTGAAAAGAGTTTTGGCTTTCCCCCCCAAACCACTAAAGTGTTCATTTGAATTTTAGTATTTAATATTTTAAGATACAAAAATTACTGTTTGACTTGTAAAACATTCCTATAATTAGCAAGTTTTAGGCAGATAAATTAAGTAAATTACCTAAGATGTTTTCATAAACCTATTTTATATACGTTTGAGAAAATATATTTTAAAAAATTGGCTATAGTACAGGCATTAAACTTTATTTGTAATAGTGTTTTTGTGCTGTGTCCATGAAATTAATAAGTATCTAGAATAAAAATTGTTGTGATATGGATTTAAAATGTAATTTTGTCCATCTTCATACCAGAATATATACCTTCTATTAGTCAGAGCCTACCTATGAAATAGTAATTTTGGCTGTATGCCTTTTAAAATACTATTTTCCATCAATGTCTTATATAAAATGAGAATAACTATTTCCCATGAAATATATAAATATATATTTGTATTTGTATAATTATATATAAAATATATAGCTACATATTTATATCAAACGAATACAGCAAGCTCTTGCTTATATGTAAAACACGTACTGTTTAAGTCTTGAATTCTCTTCTCTTAGAATAATAAATAGTTATTTTTGGTTAAATTACAAGAAATCAATTCTTTGATGACGAAAATGGTTTAAGGGAAGTGTGTCTTAAATATGAATTAGCTGTTTCTTTGACTCATGAGACAAATTAGTTTAATTACATGTGGCAATTTTCTTGACTAGTGATGTAATGTGAAATAAAATTCTCCCTTTCCCCTCCCTGAAAACTCAAGCCAATTAATAGAACTTTTAAGCTCTTTGTCATAGGCCACCATGGAGGTCTGCAGAGAAGAACTTTAATCCAATCAACATTTCATTTAGATCATGAAAAGAAAGCATGAGGAGAAGCTCCTGTAAGAGAGGGTGTTACTATGATTCCAACCATGAAGAGATGTGAGGAATTTGTCAAATTAACCAAGAGGTCCTCATATTTAACACATAAATGTGTCAAAACTAACAGAATAATTATTTAATTGCTTGAACTCTATATTGAGAAAACTCTAAAAAGCCACAACTGTTTTCTTCAAAGCCTTCACTGTTAGGCTGGATGGACAGGGCAAAGGGAGGTTGTGAGAAATCCAGATAGCAAATAACACTGGTCGGAGCTGGTCAGCAAAGGGAATAGATAATTAGACGTAATTAGCGTGTATGAATTGTTGTCTCTCTGCCCTTAGCTTGAATAAATTTTGAAGAAAAAACCCTAGTGGTGAAAATCCTTTGATGTAGGAAGAGTCATTGTGGTTTGGCAGCATAAAGGCAGTGTTTTATACTTCTTACATAATGGTGGTGATACAGAAAGAGTGAATGGATCCGCTTCCCCCCCCCCACCCCCCCGCTTTTGCTTTATAGCAAGGACTTTTGGATTCTCTTGAAACAAAATGCATCACAAGTTTTCAGTTGTTAGTAACGAGGTAGCAGACCTCATCAGTGCTCAGAGGAAGCCATCTTTAGCTTTTGTTTAAATCTTAATCACAGTTTTTTTTTCTTTCTGGGAAATCTGTTTTCTTAAATCAGCACTTCTTTTCCCTTCTTTGCTTGCACCTCCAATAAGAGAAAGGAATAATGATCAAGAAAACTAAATAGAGGAGTTAAAAATTATCACATAAAAGACTTAATACTTTTCTGTTTTTAATTCCATATGAAAAAGATTACTATATTCCTTTTTGCCTCAGATTGGTAATATTCTAGTGAGGTTGTTTTATAATAAAATGTATAAGAAAATATATAGAGGATGATTTTAGATTGGTTTTTAAAAGAACCTATTTTTCAAATTGAAATTACACAAAGTAAAGTGGTAACTATGTTTCTATTTCACTGTAGTTAAGTTCTTAAATGGAAATCAGTTTGGTTTCAAAATGTTACTCAGTAGATTTACTGTACTTACTTGAGGGACTTAGTGGAAATACAGGTTTGGGAACCTGGCTCTGTGTGGATATTTTGTGTCTACTACTGGGAACACAGGAAATATTCTTGAGAAAGAATTGCATTTATTTTCAAATTTTCTGAGACCTGAAACGATAAATCATCTAAAATGTAGTAACAATTTATTCTGGTAGCTGAATTATGTTCACTTTGACTATCTAAAATATTTTTTAAAATTAGCCCTCAGCAAAAAGAGAAATTAGCTATTTCAAAACTCTAATGTAAATCATGTATTTGGTGGGGGTGGCTAAAACAGTTTACACTTTAATATCAGAGTAGTTTATCTCTAAGTTTATACTTCTGATAAATTTTTACCCTCTTCCATCAGCTATTTTGGAATTACATTTTTTAAAAATCTACCCTTCAATTACTTAAATGTTCAGATTTCCTTCTAATTAATATTCTTTAACATATTTTATTTATAAGATTTTCTGCAGTAGTCATCAGTGATCCATTTCTTTTTTTTTTTTAATATTTATTTATTTATTTTTGGCTGTGTTGGGTCTTTGCTGCTGAGCGCGGGCTTTCTGTACTTGTGGCGAGCAGGGACTACTCTTCATTGCGGTGCGTGGGCTTCTCATTGCGGTGGCTTCTTTTGTCGCAGAGCATGGGCTCTAGGTGCTCGGGCTTCAGTAGTTGCGGCGCACGGGCTTGGTTGCTCCGTGGCTTGTGGGATCTTCCCGGACCAGGGCTCAAACCCATGTCCCGTGCACTGGGAGGCGGATTCTTAACCACTGCACCACCAGGGAAGCCCCATGTGATCCATTTCTTAGTGTGTAATCTGTGAATCTATTTTTATAAGTACTGCTTTGCTTTAGTGTATTTTTGTTCTGACATTTTGATTCTGGATAGACTTCTTTCAAGCCACAATGCTCTGAGATGCTTTTGGCTACTTAACCCATTTTGCATATTGTGCCATTTGTAGAATAAAGTAGGCTTTTATACTTGAAGTTGATTTGAACTCTGAAAGGCAACACCTGAACATCTCACAAAACTGGATAATTATGGCTGATTGTGTTTTTCAGGTATAGGTCACAGGAAATTCATTTGGGGTAAAGTATGTACAAAGCTAAGAAATATGCAGATTTTCTGTTGTGGGATTGTGTAAAAACTATTTACAGTTAATACTTGCATAAAGGTTAGAAAGGTTGATGAAGTGATATTTAGTTTTGCTTTACTATTCACTGCATGTCAGAATGTAATTATGACTGATTCATGAAACTGTCTTAGAAACGAACCATCTTTATTAAAATGCTGATCAAGATAAGAGCTGACAGTAATAAAGAATAGAACATTTTAGTCTTGTTGCTTTTGAATGATTGCTAATTACCCCAGAGGTCATGTATAGTGCTTGGTAGGATTCATTGACATTATTTCTTTTAAGTCTGCTGTTTCAACAACATCTGAGCATGAAGACACAAACTGTGTGCACACTGAACAATAGTTTGGCCAAGTTTTTGAGGCTTCAAGATATCCAAGAAATCTTTTCCTGCTATAGTAAATTTAGCTTTTCTCTCTCAAAATTATAGTATATTAGGGGTGCTTGGTCCAAAACACTTTATATATTTATTTACTACTGACTGTATCTATACTTCCCATTTTTAAGTTGGTGTTAAATAGTATATGTAGGTTATTGAGACAATGACCACTCTGAATAGTCACACAAATATATAAAATTAATGAGAACAAAGTGTAGATTGGCACTTAAATTAGACTTAATAAAAAGACTTCTTGATGTATAATCAGAATGTACTCTTACCATCTGTAGTCAGTATTCAACTTGTTTTTGTTGTTATTAAATGTGAACTTTGTAATTTGTCTCTGAAGACATGTGGAAGCTCTTTTAGTGTATTCCTCAGACAATAATGAATGAATAATAATTGCTAGGATTCATAGATTAGAAATATATAGTTCATTAACTGAATAAACTCTGGCATAATGTCTAAAATAACTTAAATCTTTAAAATTCTTAACAACTGAAAACAGAAGAAACCACCCAGTCATGTCACATATTTATGTGGTTTCCATGATACAGCAGAGAAAACAATGGGTTAAGAAGGCAGTCTGCTGTGAAACTGGCTCTGTCACTGAGTTTGGGCAAGTCTCTTGAATCTGCTTGATTTTACTTTTTTTCCTCTGTAAATGATGGGATTGGACTACAAGACTGCCAAGGCCCTTATCATGCTACAAATTTTCAAAAAGACTGTTTCAGAAGTTTACTTGTTATTTCTTTTGAACTATGATAGATTTGTCCCCCAAACATTGTCCTAAATGTGGTATTTAAGTCCTGGGCTAGCTAATCTACAAAAGCCTAATTGCCCAAGTAGCTCAAATATTATACCTTTCTAAGATAAAATAGAAGAAAACAATATTCAGATTTTAACATGCATTTATTAAGTGCTTAGTCACTGGGGTTACAGTGATGAATATTGTCCTGAGGTGAATTCTGCCATCAAGGAAATCAGGATGTTCTAATCAAGGAATTAGACCCACCAACAAATAATTATAATACAGTATAGGAAAAATACTGTGCTACGATACAGAATGAGTGAGGAGTGATTAACTGTGTGTTGGGAGATTATAATGCTAACAGTTATATAAAACAGCAATATATTAAAGTAAAATCACAAATTTTAAATAAGTTTTCTACCTTCTGTAATGTTGATAATTATAGAGGATGAGTGGATGAAATGGAAATTTTTGTGAATTTTGAATGGGCTCCTGTATGTGTCTACAAATTTTAGAGGTTGATGAAACTGGATCTTTGTTTTGCCTTTAAAATTTAAATTTATTTATTTATTTATTTATTTTGGCTGTGCCAGGCCTTAGTTGCGGCATGTGTGATCTTTGTTGCAGCATGCGGACTTCTTAGTTGGGGTATGCAGACTCTTAGTTGTGGCATGCATGTGAGATCTAGTTCCCTGACCAGGGATCGAACCCGGGCCCCCTGCATTGGGAGTGCAGAGTCTTACCCATTGGACCACAGGGAAGTCCCTAAAAAATTTTTTTTTAGTTTGTTTTGCCTTTTTTTTCTTCTGTGTGTGTGTGTGTGTTTTGCCTTTTAATTTCTTTATTTAGATGTATCACTGCCATCATTCTTAGTTTAATAGTCATGCTTACGATTTTGTTTTGCTCTAATTGGAATGAAGTAGAGGCTTTCTTGAGAAAACTGGAAAAGGCTTAGAAGGGAGAAGGTGAAGGCAGAGGAAGAAAGCTAAAAAAAGTTTCAGTGTATGTGGGAAGTTACCTGACATGGAACTAAATAAGATATGAATAGTGAGAGCTGAGAAATACAGAACACAAAATGTGTAGAAACTCTTTTTGAGGGGGGGAAATGGTAGTAGGAAAGGGGTTGTACTCTAAGTTACAACTGGAGGTTAAGAGAGCCTGTTTGACTTTGGAATATCCTCATTATGGTTGGAAAAGGCAGACTGCAAGCACAGGGCTATACACGTTAGACATTTTGTAATTTGGGGGTGGCTGTAAATAGGATGATAATTCAAACTGTTTAACAACTGGTACAGCATTGACAGACCAATCAGAATGGGTGCTGGGCTGTGAACATCAGTCATGCCATACTTGTATAGGCTAGTAAGTGTGTGTGTGTGTGTGTGTGTGTGTGTACACACATACTCACAGGATGTCAGAGTTTGAAGGAGCCTTAAGAATATTTATATTTATCCTACCACCTCGTTGTGCAGTGGAGGTAACTGACTCATGCCTAAGATCATCTTACCTAAGGTTGCCCAGCTACTGGCAGAGCCAGGTCTAGAAACCAGATTTCCTGCTTTTTACTGAGAGTTCTTTCTTCCAAACCATGTTGCACAGTGTGTGTGTGTATTAATATTATATATTCACTGTATTTATATATTATAATCTTATTGTCTTTGGGTAGAATTAATTCTCAATTGCTTTTGTCAATAAGAATATTGATAAAATATTTATCAATCTTTATCTTTCTTTTATAAAAGTATAACTTACCTTATTAATCTACCTTTAGTCGTGTGCAGTGATAAGTTAAATATAGTGATATCCAAATCTTGTTTTAGCTTGTAGCTTAAAATTTACTCTTCAGATCTTTTATCAGAGATAAGAATAAGCTGAAAGATTGAATTTGTCTTCTTTCTCTTTCTCTTTTCATCTTCAGATAAAAGTGCTAATGAATAGTGAAATGACAAAAAGTTGAGCAAATACAATGAAAAAAGAGCAGATCTAGAGTTTAGAGTATTTATAATGCTACCCTGGATACTAGAAGTCTTAATAATGAACCCTCTGAAAATAGAAACATATTATTGAGACTTAGTTTTTCTTATTATTCTAAAAGTTGTGATTATAGTGTAAATGAGTCATATGCATTATGGACTTTATGTATTTATAACATGGTTACATATTTTGAGATTGAAAAGTTATTATTTACCTCTGATTATTTGTTTAGAAGAAGGAAAAATCTTGTGGGTAAATTGACTAGATTTGAAAAAATAGAGTTTGCAAAGCTGCATGTATAGTGGGAAGTTCCTATTCGCCTGGAAATGTATTACACAGTTCCTTTTTGTGGGAGAAAATGAAACTTATAGGAGCTGCAGTTATGCATTTGGTAGCATGCTTATAAAAAAGATTCTTGGGACTTCCCTGGTGGCGCAGTGTTAAGAATCCACCTGCCAATGCAGATGACATGGGTTCGAGCCCTGGTCCGGGAAGATACCACATGCTGCGGAGCAACTAAGCCCGTGAGCCACAGCTACTGAGCCTGTGTGCTGCAACTAGTGAAGCCCGTGCACCTAGAGCCCACGCTCCACAACAGGAGAAGCCACTGCAATGAGAAGCCCGCACACCGCAATGAAGAGTAGCCCCCACTCGCCACAACTAGAGAAAGCCCATGTGCAGCAATGAAGACCCAACGCAGCCAAAAAGAAATTAATTAATTAAAAAAAAAGATTCTCAAAAGGTACATGCATCAACTTCTTTCCAGTCTATGTCATTCTTATGTTTTTCTTTTTTTACCTCCAGAATGAGAACTCTGGTTTTCTTGGATAAAGTAAACAGCAGAAGAAGAATGGAATATTAATTAAAAATTTCTTTGTTATGACAGAGCTGGAAATGTATAATAGCTGTGATTTCAGTAAGATAGCTATCAGCTTTTTCTGAGCACCACTATTTGGGCACAATACATGGAGTTCTCTAAGATCTTTCCTTTTCTAAAATTTCATGAGAGATATATGAATGTGTGCTAGGTTAAAAAATCCAAACATCATATTAATGTATATATATTGCATATTGAAAGTTCCCCCTTCACTGCTCCTCACATTCTCTCCCCGTTACCTTCCACCCCAACCTCATTACTACTTTCCTTTTCAGGTGTAACCACTGTTAAAAATTGAATGTGGAGGAGTAACATCAGCATCTTGGCTGAATAAGATGCCTCTTGTTCATGTTTCCCCCTCCACCACCAACAGTTTGGCATCCATCCACAGACCTTTGTGAGAGCTGTCAGATTCAGCACCATACACCAAGGGACCTGGGAGGAGGCTTGCCCACCCATGTGTCAGGCAACACATACAGACCTCGGTCCTTTCTGTGGACCCTGCAGTGGCCCATGAACCAGCTCCAGCCATCCTGACCATGGTTTGGGAGCCCCTGGAAACACTATCTTAAACAATCACTCAAGGACTAGGGAGAGCCTTTGTGGATGTCCAGATTTCTAGTGGAGAGGTTCTACCACACTGCTGGAGCAAAAAACAAATACGAATTTGGATGCATTGGAGAGGATAAGAGTAATATTTTGACTTTATCCACATCACTGTCCCCCCAAGGCAGCACAGCTTGGGACCAAGAGGGATCTTGGCCTGTGAGTTCTCCTGCAGGGCAAAGAGTACGTGAATGATCTTCCAGCTTCCCCAGCTATGCAGATGCTTCCAAAGAGGCTCATTTATCTTTTGCCCCATCCAGAGTACTGAATCTGGAGGTACATGACTGGAGGATGGGAAGAGGCTGGTAAAGCAGCAGATAGGACTCTTGGAGGACATTAAAGGGAGGTGGATCCTACTGACTGCTTCATGGACACCATCAAGAAGGCTTCCTACCAGCCCCTGGGACACCTTGCCCACAGATCCCCCCCCCAACTGGTCCAAGTCATTCCCAGTGCTTTATGTACTCTCCCCCGCAACCCCTCCACTCTGGGGCTGGTGCCCTGTGTGTGCTCCTAAGAGTGAGCTTTAGCACATGATTTGTGAGCATGTTCAGAAAGTCAACCTGAATATGCGGACCAGGGAGAGACCACAAACTTGAGCTTTAGTGCCACCTTTGGGAAAACAAAAGGGAGGCTGTCAGCACTCAGCTTCGTGTGTTGCAGGATCCAGAGAAGGCATACAAGCTTAAAAATTCTTCCACAAGAGGGAGCAAGAATTATCAAGCAGGTGTATCCTTAGAAGAAGCGGTCTCCAACCTTTCTGGTGCCAGGGACTGGTTTCCATGGATGGGGAGGGGAGATGGTTCAGGCAGTAATGCAAGCGATGGGGAGCGGCAGATGAAGCCTCACTCACTCACCGACACTGCTCACCTCCTGTGTGGCCCGGTTCCTAAGAGGCCGTGGACCGATACTGGTCTGTGGCCTGGGGGTTGGGGACCCCTGCTTAGAAGGTCTGAGAAAGCCTCAAAATCCCTAGTAGGGCTTATGGAAGGTATTTCTGTCCTGAAAGCACTTAGTATAGACTAGAGGAGTGACTGTTACTTCAGATGTGAAGACAGCAACACAAAACATCAAGGAACACAAAAAATCAAGGAAAAGTGACACCACCAAAGTATCACAATAATCTTCCAATAACTAGTCCCAAAGACACGGAGATATGGGATTTACACCATAAGGAATTCAAAATAGCTGTTTTAAGGAAACTCGGTGGCTTTAGGAAAACACATGAAGACAATTCAACAAAATCAGGAAAACAATACACAAAGCGCGAAGTTTAATAGATAGAAATCATAAAAAAGAACCAAACAGAAATTGTGAGGCTGAAGAACACAATGAATGAAATGAAAAAAAAAGTGCAATAGAGAGCATCCAGTATCACACCTCATCAAGGAGAAGAAAGAATCAGTGAGACTGAAGACAGGGACTTTAAAATTATCCAATCGGAGGAGAACAAAGAAAAAAGAATAAAGAAAGACTACATAATCTATGGGATACCATCAAAAGAAACAGTCTGTGAATTATTGGGGTTCCAGAGGAGAAGAGAGGGAAAGGGGATAGAAGTTTATTTAAAGAAATAATGGCAGAAAACTTCCCAATTCTGGAGAGAGATTTGGATATCCAGGTTCATGAAGCTTATAGGTCATCAAACAAACTCAAAGAATCCTCTCCAAGACACATTATAATAAAACTGTCTGGGGCTTCCCTGGTGGCGCAGTGGTTGAGAATCCGCCTGCTGGTGCAGGGGACATGGGTTTGATCCCTGGTCCGGGAATATCCCACATGCCGTGGAGCAACTAAGCCCATGTGCCACAACTACTGAGCCTGTGCTCTAGAGCCCGAGAGCCACAACTACTGAGCCCGCATGCTACAAATACTGAAGCCCAAGTGCCTAGAGCCCAGGCTCCGCAACAAGAGAAGCCACCACAATGAGAAGCCCACGCACCACCATGAAGAGTAGCCCCCGCTCGCCACAACTAGAGAAAGCCCACACGCAGCAACAAAGACCCAATGCAGCCAAAAATAAATCAATAAAATAAATAAATTTATTTAAAAAAAACTGTCAGAAATCAAAGACAAAGAGAGAATCTTAAAAGCTACAAGAGTTAAGAAACTTGTAACTTATAGGGGAACCTCTGTAAGACTAGCAGCAGATTTTTCAGTAGAAACCTTACAGGCCAGGAGAGAGTGGGATGTGTTTTATTTCAAAGTGCTGAAATTAAAAAAATTTGCCAACCAAGAGTTGCTCTTTTGAAGTAAAGTATAGGTAACAACTTTCTCAGACAAACGGAAGCTGAGGAAGTTTATTACCGCTAGAACTGCCTGACAAGAAATGCTGAAAGGAGTTCTTCAAACTGAAATGAAAGGACAGTAATTAGTAACATGAAAACATATGAAAATATACAGCACACTGGTAAAGGTAAGTACATAGTCAAATTCAGAATACCCTAATCCTGTAATATGGTGGTGTTTTAGCCACTTAACTCTAGTATAAAGCTTAAAGGACAAGAGTATTAAAAATAACTATATAGCAACAGTAATTTTTTAATGAGTACGTAATATAAAATCGGTAAACCTGTGACATCAAAAACAAAAGAGATTGGGTAGTAAAATGGTAGAGTTTTTGCATGTGATTGAAGTTAAGTTGTTATCAGTGTAAGATAGACTGTTGTATCTGTAATATATTTTGTGTAAGCCTCATAGTAACCACAAAACAAAAATTCACAGAAGATAAAGAGAAGGGAGTCATAGCATACCACTAGGAAAATTATCTTTTCACAAAGGAAGGCAGCAAGAGAGGAACAAGGGAACTATAAAACAGCCATAGAACAATTAATAAGATGGCATTAGTAAGTCCTTACCTATCAATAATTACTCTAAATGTAAATGGGTTAACTCTCCAGTCAAAAGATATAGAGTAGCTGAATGGATTAAAAAAAAAAAAGACCAAACTATATGCTGCCTACAAGAGACTCACTTGAGTTTTAAGGACACCTAGGCTCAAAGTGAAGGGATGAAAAAAGATACTAAATGCAAGTGGAAACCAAAAGAGAGCAGGGATAGCTATACTTACATCAGACAAAATAGACTTTAAATTAAAAACTGCAATAAGAGGCAAAGAAGATCATTATAATGATAAAATGATCAATTCATCAAGAAGATATAACAATCATAAATACATACGCATGCAACATTGAAGCACCTAGGTATATTAAGCAAATACTAACAGATCTGCAGGGAGAACTAGTCAACATTACACTGGTAATAGGGTACTTCAAAAAATGGGCAGAGGAACTGAATAGACATTTTTCCAAAGAAGACATACAAATGGCCAATAGATACATGGAAAGAAACTCATCATCAATAATCACATCAGGGAAATGCAAATCAAAACCACAATGAGATAACACCTCACATTTATTAAAATGGCTGCTCTCAAAAGGATAAGAGCTATGTGTTGGGGAGAATATGGAGAAAAGGAAACCCTTGTGTAATGTTGATGGGGCTGTAAATTGGTGCAGCCGCTATGGAAAACAGTATGGAAGTTCCTCAAATAAAAAGAGAGCTAGTATATCACACAGCAGTCCCACTTCTGGGTATTTATTCAAAGGAGATGAAATCACTATCTTGAAGAGATATCTGCATTCCCATGTTCCTTGCAGAATTATTCACAGTAGCCAACCTGTGGAAACAACCTAAGTGTCAATCAATGGGTGAATGGATAAAAAAGACGTGGCACACACACACACACACACACACACACACACACACACACACAGAGGAATATTTTTCAGCCAAGAGAAAGAAGGAAATCCTGCCACTTGTGACAAAATAGATGAACCCTGAGGGCATTCTGCTAAGTGAAGTAAGTCAGACACGAGAAGGACAAATACTGGATGATATCACTCATATGTGGAATCTAAAAAAGCTGAACTGATAGAAACAGAGAGTAGATTGGTGGTCACCAGAGGCTTGGGAATGGGGGAAATGAGGAAATGTTGGTTAAAGTTTACAAACTTTTCAGTTACGAGATGACTAATGTACAGTATGGTGATTATAGTTAAGGATACTGTATTATATACTTGAAAGTTGCCAAGAGAGTAGATCTTAAATATTCTCACCACAAAAAAAGAAATGGTAATTATGTAAGATGATGGAGGTATTAACCAATGCTACTGTGGTAATCATTTTGCAATATACCAAGTGTATCAGTTAAACAACTTAAACTTACACAATGTGATATGTCAATTATATCTCAGTAAAGCTGGAAAAAAGTTAGTGTATATTTTCAAGCATTTATATGCATACCTGTCTCTGTATATGCCTAAACATACAGTTTTGTTTTGTTGTAAATCAGTGGGGTAATAGTTACATCTTAATCTGACTTGTGCTTTTATCCCTTGGAGGTATCCTAGAAATCTTTTGATCTCAAATATGACTCTATCTCATTCTTTTAAATGGCTGCTTTGTATTTCCCATTATAGCTGCACTATCATTTTTATAACTAATCTGTTATTTTATACTTAGGTTTATTCTAGTTTTTTGCTTTTTAAATAATGCTTAAAAAGCCTGTTTACAAATGTATTTTTAGTTGCATGAGTCAGTGTTTTCTGTAGGTTGGATTCCTATAAATGGAATTTCTAAGTCAAAGTTTCTATGCAATTAAAGCTTTGGTTGGTTCTGTCAAATTACTCTTTATTTGTCACTGATAATTAAATGGTGAAATTGAATTTACAAATGGTAAGATGCCATATTTTTAAGAAGCCACATTAACCCTTGTATGACACAGTAGGATATAAATAAATGACAAATCATATGGAGTTGAGGTAATATGCTCTGGGAATTTTCTTTCTTTTTTTTTTTTTTTTTTATACGTGGGCCTCTCACTGTTGTGGCCTCTCCCGCTGCGGAGCACAGGCTCCGGACACGCAGGCCCAGCGACCATGGCCCACGGACCCAGCCGCTCCGCGGCATGTGGGATCTTCCCGGACCAGGGTACGAACCCGTATCCCTTGCATCGGCAGGCGGACTCCCAACCACTGCGCCACCAGGTCTGGGAATTTTATTAGAAGTTGCTTCTACATACTGAGTCAGCAATAGGTTATTGCAAAATCGTAATTACCAAAATATTTAAGGGTGGTGGAATTTTTGAACTTTTGTTTTGTTCTGTGTCTTATTCTGAACATAGGAGGTATGTGTAATGGTGAAGAGCACATGGTCTGCAGACCTGAGTTCAGGTCTTCTGCGCCCTATGAGCTAAATAACTCCAGACAAGTAGAGATCAGAATATTTGATCTTTTTAAATTTCCAGTACTGCATTGGTGAATTGAGGCCAATAATTCTATCTTTATAGGTTGTTGTAAAATTAACTACCAATAAATGGTAGCTGTTGTAATTTTTATTCTTCTGTGGCAGTTTTACAAAGATAACCATGATTAAATATTTATTTTCTTGATTAAATGGCCTTGGGGCATCCTCTGTATAACAAATAGAAAACATGTAACCTCTCTGTAGCATCCCTTGGCTCAAAGATTACCACTTTTCTGATGAACAGAAACAGTCTCTTCTTACAAACATTAGGATTCTTTGTTTTGTTTTCCGTTTCTGTGCCAAAACAATTTGATAGGACATGACTTCATCAATTCTGTTGCTCACCATCCTGCCACATAGCTATTTGGGATGCACACTGATATCTTAGATCATCCAAATTAATTAAGTCTTATCAGGAAACTGATAAGCTAACGGCACTCAAAGTCTTGACCAGGTTGACAGTCAGTACAGATTTTTGCTTTCCACAATTTCCTGTTTCCTGATAGCTTAAAGATGATAAATACCATACTTTACTAGAGTCCACATATTTTCTAGAAATCAGTATGTCTAAGGTAAAGCATATGGAAGAGAAAGTAAGTCATTGACATTTTGAACAAGACCTCTGGTTCACAGCAGCAGTTGCCACAGTCAGCTGTTTCACCTTTCCTTTTAGAGGTGGTAAGAGTGGTGGTGTGATTGAAGGACCATGGTTCCATCTCAAAGTTCCAAACACTGACAGGAAGACCCTACAACTGTTGTGCTGGCCTTAGTGCTACACTTGCTGAGCTTGATGAGGTGTGCTTGATGAGGTGTGCCAGATGCTGGTACTTTGCCTCCTTCTTTTTTAATTTTTTGTAATTAGTTACTTTGAAAATATTTTTAGTGACATATTCAGAAACTTATTATTTCAAAGGAATATTGGGATGTTCCAAATCATGGTGGTGTTCAAAAAAATAAAGATGTCACCTCATTTACAATGGGAGATGTGAGTTGAAAACTTATGGTCATCTATAAACTTATGGTCATTGTGTTTGAGATGTTGTAATCCTTTGCTGGACTCATTTGTAGTATCTTACCACCAGGTCTCCTTCTATCCTTTCTGTACATTCCCATAGTTTTTTTTCTAGGCAGATTTGTTCCAAACTCTTTTCATCTACTCAAACTACTCCAGCTTTAGAACATTCCTCTAGCCCACATTAAGTTTTATCAATCCTTTGTTTCCTTGTTATTTTATTTTTTTTCCTTTGTTCATTCAAATAGTGCTTGACAACACATAGGCTTTTATGTCCATTACCCCCATTGCAGAGTAATGCTGATTTCCTTTTCACCTCACTTTATTCAAACATAAACAAGAAGGGTATCAATGCTACCAATCTCTGGCTCTGTGAGTCTAGGATCATAAAGAGCAACCCTCCGTCATCCTGTGGCTTTAGTTACCACCTGTGGTGGACATTGTGTTTATTTCCCCCAAATCCATTTCATCTTTCTGCTTTTGTGTAGTAGTCATTTGATTTGGATGGAACTGATCAGAGGTGGGGCCCGATTAGGCTGAGCCAATGATTCTCAGCCTTGGCTGCCCATTAGAATCGCTGAAGGAGCTTCAAACAAGAGACAAATTCAGCCAACCAAATCCTCCCCCGCAAAAATGCCTGGGAGTGGAGCGGCACTTTCTAAATGATTCCCAGCTAAAGCTAATATGCAGCCAGTGTTGAGAACCACTGGTCTACTCACCAGGGTATTTCCATCTTCCCTGCCACTTGCATTGATTTAAGAAACTCAAACCCAAACCAGTTAGCTTGTGCCATTCCCCAAGCTACATGAATTGGTTGTGGTGGGTATAATCAACCTAATCAACATAGCCCAGGACTTTTGTTTTATGGTTGTGGAAATATTTTCTGTTTTATCTCTTTGGTGTGAGGAAATCCTGCTTAGGGATGGAACTCTTACTTGGAGGAGACAGAACTTCTTGGCTGAGTTCCTGTCTCAGCTGAGTTTTAACAAAGACTTTCCTGAACCATACTTTAGTTAGCCTCTTCTGACCCCTATTCTCTACTCGGCTTCAACTTTGGCCTACAATGTCTGTGTCCATCCGTGCTGAGTCCAGTTTTAGCAAGAATCTTGCTAAGTCAATTCCCATAAAAGTTCAGAGGACTGTACTGGTTGGCTTCTTTCTGTAGTTCCTAACATACCAACTTATACCTAAGCATTGCACATAGATGAGTTTGCTAATGATCCGTTCAGTTAATCAGTATTTACCAAGCATTTACTATGTACTGGATGCTGTGCTAGGTACTGGGGACACAATAATAAACAACATAGATATGATCCTTGTCTCATAGAACTTAACAGGCTTGAAACCCAAATCTGTTTCTGTTATCTTAATTATTGTAGCTGCTTCTCCAGATAATCGTCAAGACTAGATGCCTTACTTGGTTAGAATATGAGCAACAGAAGTAGGACTTTCCCCAGCAGGTTAACAGAGTACTGCAAGAACTTCCCAATAAGCTCACATGAATTTTGGGTTTTTTTAAAATCATTTTATTTTTATTTTATTTTATTTTTTAAACATCTTTATTGGAGTATAATTGCTTTACAATGGTGTGTTAGTTTCTGCTATATAACAAAGTGAATCAGTTATACCTATAGATATGTCCCCATATCTCTTCCCTCTTGCGTCTCCCTCCCTCCCAAGCCCACATGAATTTTGCATTGCTTTGTATATCCAAGCAAGAGCCCTGGTTGCTTGGACATATCCTGGGGTAGCAACATGGCAAAGTAGTTAAGAATATGAACACTTGGGTTTGAATCCTGAGTCTACAACTTTTGTGCTCTGTACAGTGGGCAAGTTTCATAACTTCTCTGTGCTTTATTTCCTTATCCATCTGTAAAATGAGAATGTTAATAATAATGCCTACCTTTTAGATTGGTTAAGAGGAATATAAAGAGTTTAGAATGGTTTCTGGCACAAGGTACACCCGTATATCACTGTTTGCTCTTTGATGATGTTGATGATAAAGATAGACCCACTTATTTACATCTCAAATTCTCTTACTGGTTTTATGGTAGTCTTATTATGAGATCTTTTAAAATATGAGCAGAATCTTCATGTGTAGTTGCAGAAGAGGGTAATCATCAGAGATTAGTTTGTACTTTCCTTTTTCTACTCATGAGAGAGGGGAGATCATCATAATCATTGGACTCCAGTCCTACTTTGTGGGCCCGTGGGTATATGGTGCTGTGCCCCGAGTTAAGCAGGCAGCCCCTGCTCTCTTGGAGTTTACCTTCCAAGAGTGACTACATCAGTTTAGATAATCAAGTAAAGGTCATAAAAACAGTGAACTGTGAGTTGGCCAGACACTTTAAACATAGAAAATGTCCTATATAATGGAAGTTTACTGTAATACAACCCATTAAAGTGTAGATTTAGTATAGTTGCATATATCTCATACACAGTTTTGGACTAAATACCTGAAGGAAATCATAATAGAATCATACAGTATGGGGACTTCCTGGTGGTCCAGTGGCTAAGACTCCGCACTCGCAATGCAGGGGGCCCGGGTTCGATCCCTGGTCGGGGAACTAGAACCCACATATCGCAACTAAGAGTTCACATGCTGCAACTAAAGATCGCGCATGCCGCAATGAAGATCGCGCATGCAGCAACGAAGATCCTGTGTGCCGCAACTAAGACCCGGCACAGCCAAATAAATAAATAAAAATTTTTTAAAAAATTGAATCATACAGCGTGGATCTCTAGAAGAGCAATTAGCATATTTATACCAGGCAGAGGTAATTACTTTGGGACAGGGATGGAGGAGTTGGGGAGCAAAAATTAATCCTGTAAATTGTATAAGGTGAAAGAAAAATGAACCTGTGGCTACTGCTTAATAAAGCAGTGTGACATGGTGGGAAGACCATGGATTTGGGGGCAAGAATGATCTGGGCAAATCATGGCTCAGCTACCTACAAACTATGTGGCCTCTCTGGAGCTCGATGAATTCAAAGGAAAACTGTTTTCCCTTCCGACTGTAGCTGCAGAAAGGGTAAGATTTGTGGCTCAGCTTAGAAGCAAGAATATATAGGTGTGGTTTTTAGCTTCAGTCCTGGCTTTTTTTTTTTTAATCTCACAACTATTATTTCCTTTTTTACTCTTTTTTAAAAAATGCCTTCCTGTATGCTTATTAATGGACCAAGAGTATTAGTGATTGTATTGTTTCACTAGGGCTACCATAACAAAATACCACAGCCTGGGTGGCTCAAGCAACAGAAATGTATTTTCTCACAGCTCTGGAGGCTAGAAGTCCAAGATCAAGGTGTTGATGGGGTTGATTTTCTCTGAGGCCTCTCTCCTTGACTTGTAGATGGCTCTCTTCTCCCTCCGTCTTCACATGGTCCTTCCTTTATGCACACACGTCTGTGTCACCAGTTATATTGGATTAGGGCCCACATAAACACCTCATTTTAATGCAGTCACCTTTCAAAGGCTCTTATCTACAAATACTGTCCCATTCTGAGGTACTAGGATTAGGCCTTCAACATATGAATTTGCAGGGGACACAATTCAACCCATGGCAGTGATTAAAAAAAAAAATAGTAATAACCTCCCTCATACATTTCTTTAACTGTAAAATAGGGATATAAAAATGATTACTTTGTTCTGTGTATGATTATTGTGAGGATTATAATGAGAAATTCACCTCAGTTGACTGGCACAGTTGAGTCACATAATAGGTACTTCGCAATTGTTAAATATCTTCCTTTCCTGCCTTTGGCAAGGGAGAGAAATTCTGAAATTGATTGATTAAAAAAAAGAGACACAGACCTTACCTGCTACAGTGATAGGGTGTGGGTGTTTTAAGTGTCAGAGACAACTGGGGTAGCCAGGGAAGGAGGAGTGGGGCAGTGGAGAAAAAAAAATGTTTTTTTTACTTTGGAGCATGAGATGATCAAGAAAGCAAAGGAGCTGAGGTGGCTTGAGGTAGACTCCAAAACTCAAAAAGCCCAAAGAAGAATTTAGCCCTGAAGTGAGAGAACTTCAGCAATAATGTTAAAATTTTAGACTGAAAGGCATCATGATTCAATTCCTTTATTTTATGGAGGAGAAAACTGACATCCAGAGAGGTTAAGTAACAGGCTAAAATCACATAGCTAAGCAATTGGTGGAAGACTAATCAACTCTGAAAAATTAAGTCTATGATTGGGAGGAGCAGAATATGATAACTTGAGGAAAATATCTGAATTCTACCACTGTCAGAGCTAAAGCTGTATCTTATTCATTATTGTATCTCCAGTTACCAGGGATGTGCCCAGTGTATAGTATTCAATGATGATTGTTAGGATGACTCAAAATAAATATTGAATTTGCAGGGGACTTGTTAAACCATAGGTGTACATTTTTGTGAATAAATCAATGCAGCATACTTATGAAATATATGGAACATCTTTAGTATCATCCTGGAGATCAGTATACAAAAAATTGCATTAATAAGTGAGTTTCTAAGACTGCTGGATCTAAGGGCACTATTCAAAAATCAATTGTATTTCTTTATACCAGTAGCTGATACATACTAACGAATGCACATACACTACTGGTGGGAGTGAATGTTGCACAATCACCTTGGAAAACTGACAATATTCACTAAAGCTGAGTCTACTCTTATCCTATGATCAAGCAGTTACTCTTCTAGGCAGTATATATCCAGCAAGAGCATGTGCACATATGTACCAAAAATCATGTGCAAGAATGTTTGTGCCTGCATTATTTGAAAGAGCTAATAACTAGAAGCAACCGAAATGTCCATCAACAGTAGAATGAATCAATAAGTTGTGGCATATTCATCTTGTGGGTATGGTACAACAAACAATAAGCTACAACTACACAAAACATGTGGATGGATGAATCTTGTAAACCATAAAGGAGCCCATTCACAAAAGAATACACAGTATATAATTCTACTTATATAAAGCTCCAGAAACAGGCAAAATTCTATGATGCTAGAATCAGGATACTGGTTACCTTTGGAAAGGTAAAAGAGGATACTAAGGGGGCTTCAGAGGTGCTAGTAATGTTCTATTTCTTGATTGAACTGGACACTTATTTGTATACTTCTCTGTATTTGTTATACTTAAATTATAAAAGGCTTAAAAGTATGTATTGAATTTTTATATATCATTGATATCCTAGAAGTAGTATCACATGATTATTTTAAATGAGACTGAAGCAGCTGTCAGAATGTATAGCTGCTTCAGTATGTATATTTGAATGTATAGCTGCCTCAAAAAATAAATAGAATTTAAAAAGGCATCCCCACCCAGTCTCCCACCCTTTTTTGGTTCAGTATTTCTTTTTGTACTCTTACTTGTTTACTTATGGAATTGTATTTTTAGCAAACAAAATAGTATAGTATGCAGTATAGCTTTTCAGTATTTAAATAGTTATTTCTCTCAGAAATTTTAAGGTATCAAAAAGGATTAAGCTTAGAACTGTGTGTAATATGATCCCAATTTTTCTTTCTGTCTGTCATCATTTCTAGGTGTAAAGGAAAAACTTGGAAAGATATAAGCGATAAGCAAACTTTTTTATGAGAAGGGGGTAAACTTTCTATTTTTATATGTTTGATATTTGAATTTTTTACAATAAGCATGTGTCTCTTTTTTAGTTTAAAAAGGTACAATTTTTAATAATTAATCAAAAAGATCTTAGCTATTAAAATATTTTATATCCTAGAACTAGAAAAACTCTCAACCGTTTTTCCTTTTATGCTTACTTATTAAAAATGTATAAAACCTAACAGTTGAATACTGTCAAGAAAAACACCAATAATTTAGATCTTTAAATTCCTATTTAATGTCATCACTTAGATAAAACATAAAACTTTGATTTATATGGTTGGTTTTTTGTTTTTTCTGTTTTTCCAAATTTTCTAGAGTAAGCAATATTACTTTTATAATAGAAGTATTTAAGGGAGGCAAATCTTTAGTATTTCAGTCTTTGCTGACGAGGTTAATATGTTGTACTTTTAAAGGATTTTTCTCTACTAATATTTATTGTTCTTTTGTTCCAACTGGGAAGGGAAAAGCCAGACTGGAAGCTATAAAAAGTTATTTTGTGAGATGCTGTTTTTCTAATGGTATTATTAAGAATTGCTAAAAATACACACAATAGATCTTGAGGAAAATGCAAACTGTTGGAATACAGTTCTTTTAGTGACATACTTTCCAAAGTCAAAAGCCTTTGACTCATGAATATGCTCCCAAGGGTGAATTAACCTCCCTCCTTTTCCTCCTCAAGTTTCCTAATTGCATTTTTAGCTTGTGTAATTGTATTTGTCCTTTGTATACATAAATATACAAGCCATTTTAAAATAAATTCAGTTTGCTGGCTAATTAGTTTTATACATTTGAATTGGATGGTGGTAAGAGGTCACAGGTCTTGTAAATATCCCTGGAAATTAGGAAATTGCTTAGAGATCAGGCCCGTTTGACTAGATTCATCCTCAACTTGGAAATAAAGTTAGTTTTCACTTTCCTCCACCCTTCTGCACAGTGGTTTGAAGACTCTAGCTTAAGTGAATAAGATCAGAAATTTTGAGGTTTATTTTTCTTTAAAAATATAAACTGAGTATTAGTATTTTTCAGACAATTAAGGGCTAACATCTAAAGGCTTTGGTTATAGTTCTTATGCTGCTGATTAGGTATTCCTTGCTGGTGATTAGTGAATGTACAAATGCAATCATTCGGTAGGGTTTAATCACTTATATGAGAGAGAAGTTCGTTACCCAGAAGGAGAAATTGAAGCTTGTATAACTTTAGTTAGCCTTTTTTTTTTATAGCAAAAAAATAAGAATGATTTTTGACTAAATTAGGAATATTGACTAATATAAGATAAATTGTTGTTTAAAAGAAATAGAGAACCTGGGGAAATACACTTACGTGAATATACTTTTCCACCATGTAGTATATTGTCTGTATTATAGGTAGCTTATGAATAGTTGGCCCTTACCAAACCAGGACAGATTTCCCTCAGAGAGAGAGAGAGAAAGAAGTGCTAGCTGAACAAGTGCATCTCCTTCTTTCTTTGCACTGGGTGGCTGAGCCCCACAGTTATAGCAGGGGTCAGGGGAGGAAATGTCTCCTTTCCCAGGTTTCCTACATTAACTTAAAGTTGAGAAGAAGAGAGATGTATAGCTATACCTTTTTTTTTTTTTACAGGTCTCTAAGGCAATGGGAGAGTGGAATGCATGTATTTGGGCAATGCTGTATTTCTTTCTGGTGAGATGAGTTAAGGGCCTGAGCCCTGAGGGTAGGTTTGAGCCACTTGGGATGATGAGCTAGGGAGGCGTGGGTGGCTGCTTAGGCCAAGCATTGCACAGTGGCGTGACTCTGTTAGCTTCAGGGGTGGTTCTTCAAATGTGTAGTCAAAAAGCTTAGCTTTGGGCTTCCCTGGTGACGCAGTGGTTGAGAGTCCGCCTGCCGATGCAGGGGACATGGGTTCGTGCCCCGGTCCGGGAGGATCCCACATGCCGCGGAGTGGATAGGCCCATGAGCCATGGCCACTAGGCCTGCGCGTCTGGAGCCTGTGCTCCGCAACGGGATAGGCCACATCAGTGAGAGGCCTGCGTATACTGCAAAAAAAAAAAAAAAAAAAAAGCTTAGCTTTGTAGGCTCCCCAGGGGAGCGGCCTCTTCTTGGGGATTATTTTATTCTAACCTAATTCACAATTGCTAATATGTAAATCAAAATGCTGTAGCTTTTCCAGCCTTCCAGGCCAGTTGGTCTTCACTCCGAGGGTGACCAACTATCCCAGTGTGCCCAGGACTCTCGTGGTATTAGCACTGAAAGTGCTGCTTTCAGGAAAAAAATCCTCAGTCTTGGGGAAACCTCTCAGTCTCAGAGGGATGATTGATCACCCTATTTTACTTCCCTGAGCCCTTAGCAGCTGTAGCATAGGAGGAGGGGAAATGCATTCTTGCTGCCACTGTGTACAATCTCTTCCCTGTAGTACAGATGATGAAGAGCTCTTACATAGCAGTACAACCCAGGATGTAATTTCAGGGAGGAAGAATGTTGCTACATCCCAAGTGTGCCCAGATAGTGCTCTTCTGATTATCTATTGCTGCATAACAAATGACTGCAAAATTTAGAAGCTTAAAATAACATTATTATCCCTCTGGTTTCTGTGGTTCTGGGATTTGAGAAAATCTCAGCTGACAGTTCTGGCTCCCTCATTATGACAGTGGCTACAACTGAAACAGCTGGAGACCAGTCCAACACCTCTGTCTTCATGTCATCTCAAGGCCTCTCTATGGGCTACTTTAAGCTCTCCTGGTTGCTTTCAGACAGGTGATGCTTACGTGGCAGTTTAGGGTTCTGGAGCAAGTATTCTAGCCAACAAGAAAGAAGCTGCCTCAAATGTCATATCAGATATTATTGTATAGCATCATTTTCACCAGAGCCACAGGATTCAAGTGGGGAGCATAGACCCCACTTCTTTTTTTTTTTTTTAATATTTATCTATTTGTCTGCGCCAGGTCTTAGTTGCAGCACGCGGGATCTTTAGTCATGGCATGCGAACTCTTAGTTGCAGCATGTGGCATCTAGTTCCCTGACCAGGGATCGAACCTGGGCCCCCTGCATTGGAAGTGCTGAGTCTTAGCCACTGGACCACTAGGGAAGTCCCTAGACCCTACTTCATGATGGTTAGAAGGTCAACGTCACAACCTGTTGAGATGGAGACATTATTGCAGCCATCTTTGGAAAATATAATCCACCACAATTACCTTAGCTTCCAAATGCAGTTTTTCATTAATAAAAGTAGTAAAGTTGTTAAAATATGGTTTTTCCTCATGAATTTTCTTAATGCAATTTTTATTTCAAATGAAAACAAAAAGATCAGCCTGTAAGTGTTACTTGAATTGTTCTGAGAACTCTTGCTTACCACTGTTCTACTGGAATGAAAGAGTGTGTGTGTGTGTGTGTGTGTGTGTGTGTGTGTGTGTGTGTGTGTGTGTGTATCTTCCCAAAAAGCCAACTGACCAACATAGGTGTAGTAAAAGTTCATTTGCTTCCATAGTAAGAATTTTAAGGGGTGTGTGTGTGTGTGTGTGTGTGTGTGTGTGTGTGTGTATGGGAGTTTCTATGCATACATGCACCCCAGAGGATGGAAAGGAAAGAGTAACTGGGAGGAGACAAGGACAGCAGTGGCACAGGACCATTCGGGTTGAACGGAAGCATTCATAGCAGGAAAGAACTCTGAAGACATTGATGGCTGGAGAGGGAGCTAAGGAACGAAGGCAGTGGCTATCATTTAGAAGTGAAGGGCAGGTATACCTATAGCATCACTTTAGAACGATCATTCAGTTTAAAATGTGGATGCTAATGTTCTGATGCAGCTTTCTTAGACTGTCTCCCATTGTGATGCTTAAGACCCATGAGTTATTTTTTCTGATAGCCTCCAGCTTCTCACTTCAGAGGATTGGAAATTGGAATTTAAAAAAATCTAATGCGGTTATTTGGGGAATTTGCTGACAGCACAGTTTTAACAAAGTTTGAGGAAAGCATGCTATAAATCTTAATTTTATTAAACTGATATTTTTTGGCTTAATAAATGTTTAATATTGCAACATTTATGATTCTTACATGAGTTCTATTGTTTTGTCCTAAACTCATTATTTTATTAAGGAAAATTTGAAAAATTAAAAAAAAATAGGATAGCAGAAAGATTATAATTCTAAGCTACCATTTGTTTAAAAAGATATTTTATGTGTTTGGATTGTAGGAATACTGTAATACTGTCCAGCTAGATTCTGGGATAGATTATCGGAAAAGGGAACTTCCTGCTGCAGGAGAACTCTACTACCTGTAAGTTGTTTTTTAATTTTCATTTTCTAAGTTTAATATCTAATAATTAATCAGGACAAGATGAGAAAAATAAGCAGGGTAATTATTAGAAAATGAAAGCCTAGTTCTAAAGCCTGTGATTTTTAAAATACAAAATGTTATAATGTTAACTTCTTTAAACTGTGTTTTCTGCCATCCACATTTGCATGATTTATAATGTGTGCTTGGTGGAAACCCTAATTAGTTTTTTGGGGAGGAGTGATGACAGATGGTTAGAAAATAATGAGTATCCTTTTTAAGAAACTCTAGTATTAAGAGAATATCTTTATTGTGCTCAAGTAATTAATTATTTGTGGACATCTTCTGACAAATGTGTCATTTCTGTTCTCTGAAAATTGTGTTTTATTTTGTCAATCTGTTTGTATTTATCATTGTTGATTGACTTCCATACATAACTATGTAAAATATATATACACAAGTACAACTGGATATATTTTGTCTTTTAAAAGCTCAGACTCGGGCTTCCCTGGTGGCACAGGGATTAAGAATCCTCCTGCCAATGCAGGGTACATGGGTTTGATGCCTGGCCCAGGAAGACCCCACATGCTACAGAGCAAGTAAGCCCATGCACCACAACTACTGAGCCTGTGCTCTAGAGCCCGTGAGCAACAACTACTGAGCCCACGTGCCACAACTATTGAATCCCGTGTGCGTAGAGCCCGTGCTCTGCAACGAGAGAAGCCACTGCAATGAGAAGCCTGCGCACCGCAATGAAGAGTAGACCCTAGTCACCACAGCTAGAGAAAGCCCACGCACGGCAATGAAGACCCAATGCAGCCAAACAAAAAATTAATTAATTAATTAATTAATTTTAAAAAACCTCAGACACTCCTGAGTAGGAGCAATTTATAATAATAGACGTGTTCAGCATGTGTAGTTAATGCTGAAAAACAAATATAGTTTGTTTTAAAAATGTCATTTGTGAGAACCTGAAAAGGAAAAAGTGCCTTACAAATGCAAAGTGTTGTTTAGTGTATGCTGCTAGTGTTGGGCGCCTAGTGGGTTCTCAGTAAATAGGTCTGTCTAAGGGCTAATTGTGATTTAACTCAAAGGCATGTTTCTGCTAATTTCAATTTTGATGACAACGTGCATATGAGAGGTTCAGAAAAGTTCTTGTCTCTGCCACCTTGTAAGCAGAAGTACTTTACTGTTTTTGAAGCAGAAATTAGCTAGAAAAATCACATAATTAAAATTGCATACTTTACAGTGTACCAGGGGGACTGTTTCAGTTTATTATTCAGATTCTGATGATTATTATAGGAGGCTCTTCATCTGCCCTTAAGTACTTTGTCTTTAAATACTTTATAATTTTGAAAAATTCTTAGAACACTTTTTTTTCTGCTTTAACTTGGAATTTTTCCTCTCCATTTCTTTTATGTTTGTGCTTTCTGGTCTTTTTATTTTTCTGATATTCACAAGATTTCCCTGAAGCTTTGTTACCTATTTCTTGATGTGCCAGATGTATGGTACTTAGAAATTAATTTATTATTATTCCTTTTATTCGTTTTCAACAAATCCTTGTTTTTCCACAAAGTATATCCTTATGTGGAAGAATTAAAACATTTTCCTAAAGGGAAGTTCTTTCAATAAAGATGGTTGCCTGACTCTAAGTCATGAAATTTGTTTCCGGGTGCTAGAGAGGTCTCGGTGGAATTTACAGGAGTTGGAAAGGCTGCTTTTGCTTCAGCAGAGCCACTTTCTCTCTGACCTACTCTGTGTTGCCTCTTCCTCTTCCTGAAAAATGTAATACAGTTCTAACACATCGAAATTCAGGTTTGTACTTTAAACAAGTACTGGAGGAAATCAGAATCTAACAACGTCCCAGAGTCCAGAAAACTAGAATCTACAAAGGCTACTGTGAAACTCTAGAATGGCTTTCTTAAAAATATGTAAATTCTTTAACCTTCAAGGAAAGTAGATTTATTTTTTTTATTTTTAATTTTTATTTTATTTATTTATTTATTTTTGGCTGTGTTGGGTCTTTGTTGCTGCGCGCAGGCTTTCTCTAGTTGCGGCGAGCAGGGGCTACTCTTCGTTGCGGTGCACGGGCTTCTCGCAGTGGCTTCTCTTGTTGCGGAGCATGGGCTCTAGGAGCGTGGGCTTCAGTTGTTGCGGCACGTGGGCTTCAGTAGTTGTGGCTCGCAGGTTCTAGAGCTCAGGCTCAGTAGTTGTGGTGCACAGGCTTAGTTGCTCCGCGGCTTGTGGGATCTTCCTGGACCAGGGCTGAAACCCGTGTCCCCTGCATTGCAAACGGATTCTTAACCACTTTGCCACCAGGGAAGTCCTAGGAAAGTAGATTTATTTATGAATTTAACATCAAAAGAGCTTTATCATAGTCTGATAATCAAGAATATAGAGCCTGGGGGCACACCTCAGAGGGAAGGCAGATACGTGTGCCTGAGGAGAATTAGGAATTAAAGTCATCTCAGAAGTGGGAAAATAGTATTAGATACCCAGATGGGATGCTAGGGATGTCATTTGTATTATTTCATATGAGCCCTTGGGTAGAACTTCTTTCATGAAAGAGTAAAAGAAAAGTTTCTTGGGTCATGTTAACATTTCTGATTTAATTAGGTTTCGTTTTATCTTGTTCCTATAGGAAAACATTACTTTCCCCTTTGTAACAGATTTTAATGTGCCATGCTATATATTGCCCAATTAAAGCATGTATTTCTCTTTATTACCCTCTGCGTAAACATCGGGAATTGCTTCCTGAATATACAAGTCTTGACTACTCCCTTTGTCAATCTCACTGGCACCCCAACTAAGAAAAAAGAAAAGCAAAATTCTAGCTTCCCTCTAGGGGAACATCATGCATTATCTCAGAATTTCATATATGCAGAATCCCATATATGATCTTTAATTAAGTAGAAATAGTCATTAATTCAGTATTTTATTAGTCTAACTTTCTAAAAGCCAATCTAAAATGTCCCAAAACATAATTCATATAATATCAAGAATTACCAGAGATTTAAAAAACTGCTCCAAAATTTGACATGGAACAATTTCTATAGTTCATAATATTGTCTGAGTTACACAAAAACTAATTCATACAAGCCATTGTATGTTTGTATGTAATCTATTTCAGTTGTAGTTTTATATCACATTAAATTTAGAAATCCTAGAGTACCTTTATAAATAAGTTCCAGTTGCTTTTGGCTCATCCCAAGAAGTTTTTAATCTCACGTAAAACTAACTCAAAAGAGAATTTAAATTTAGCATGTTGTAAGCCACAGAGCTTGAGTGCAAAAACCCAAACTTTTGCATTGATTAAAACATCCCATGGTTCTCCAGTTTTTCATTCTGTGGTAACTGATCTCCCCAGAGGTGAGCACAAAGTCATTTTCTTACTGGTTTCTTGGTGGATTGGGCTCAGTAAGATTCCCCATGAGTGGACTATGGTTTGCCAAAATCCATACAAGTCAACCAAACACTGAGCTTCTTGTTTGCACTTGGGCAGAGACTTGGACCAGTAATTTATTTTGAATTACCTGGTGTTTGCCAAAGGAGGCCCCATCCCGTGCCTTCCAGAGAATTTAACTGCTTCAAATTAGCTCTCTACTATGGGGCTGGTGACACTAGAGGTTATCATTTTATATATGCAACAATGAGCATCTCTTTTCTGACAGGAAACACCACTGCTGAGGGGTCCATGGGATGCTGCCCCAGACCATTTTGCTGTAAATTCTGTGAAGGGTTATGTTTTCCTGGAAAGAGGAAGTCAGGTCACCTTGGACTCACCCTCACTCTCTGTCTCTTTTCCTTTTTCATTCAGGAGCTGAGTAGTGCAGGTTCTTTTTTTCTACTAAAAAGAAGGAAGGAAGGAAGTTGAGGAGAGGTTTCCTATTCAAGCACTGTATCTCCACCATACTCACATACAAACACCCTACCCCCAACATAGAAGCCATGGCCTCAGTGGAATATTTTAAACTGAACCAAAAGGGGTAGAGGGAGGTGTTGGGCCTTGGATTTGATTTTACCCTACTTATGAAGTAATAGCTTTGCCTGTATTATTTCATGAATGCTGGCAGAAGACACAAGAAACCTGGGTCAGAGACAAAGGATTTTATTACCCTAGGCACAGATAGCATGTTGAGTCAGTTCCCTCCTTGCTCCAGAGTCCCATTAGGGAAGGGAAGAGGAGTTTTGCTGAGGGCGCAGATGGATGCCTGCATAGGCAGTGAGTTGTGTTACAGGAGAGGAGCTCTGAGTTTGGGGAATGTACCAATTTATAGTCAGAAGTAAGCAAGACTGCTTTTTTCCCAAGGGAGGCGTTGCCTCATCCCTCAAGGTTTCTCGCTGCAAATACACTTTAAGAAATGGTTAGGGCCTTGCATTCTTGGCATACTTGGCAAGAATGTGGGTGAGTGAGAGACCCAGGAATAACTGTCTCTCCTCACAGGGGACATTTATCAGACTTTTAACCTTAAAGAAGCCAGACTTTCTCCCTTTATTTCATTTGGCTTCTATCCACCAAAGTCATCCACCACTTCAACAAAATTATATCTGAACGGGTTATTCAGTTATTTAATCCCTCAATTAAATTGTCTCAAGACCATTTCAATTCCATGTATATGGGGACTATGGATCATACTGAAATGATGAAAAATATATGTTACAACTTTTCAGACAGAGACCAAATAGTCACATTTTCTTACCTGGCTAACATAGTACATGTATTGATCCATCTTTTTTTTTTTTTTTTTGCGATACGCGGGCCTCTCACTGTTGTGGTCTCTCCCGTTGCGGAGCACAGGCTCCGGACGCGCAGGCTCAGCAGCCATGGCTCACGGGCCTAGCCGCTCCGCGGCATGTGGGATCTTCCCGGACCGGGGCACGAACCCTTGTCCCCTGCATCGGCAGGCGGACTCTCAACCACTGCGCCACCAGGGAAGCCCTTCATCCATCTTTTGAACAGTTTTAAGGAATTTCTTTTACTAATGGAAACTTCATGTCTCAAGTACTCTTAATTTTCCACTTGGGAAACATCTATTCCAAATAGGAAATTACTTCTAAGAATGTATCTTTGAATACCATTTAAAAAAAAAAGTTTGCTGGCTAAAAACACACAGCTTCAAGGTACAGCTCTGTTTTAGAAGAAAGGTCTGTGAAAACAAAGACTGGAACTCATGCATGTTACAACTTACTTCCCCACAATTAAAAATTTCTTGTTTTTTGCCTGTGATATTCCCTACACATACTACCCTGCTCCCAACTGGAACAACCATTGATGAAAATTTAAAACATTTCTTAGCTTGTTTGTCATATCTTCTCATCCCTAAAACTTTGACAGAGATCTGTCTTCTGTCTGAAATGTTGATGGAATGTTGCCACCTCTTCTGGTTCAGCAGAGTCTCTAGGGCATCTTGGGACCTTCTCCTCATCCCCCATCATTACCATTCCAGGTGTTTCTGCCGCAGACATTGGAATCTGCAGTTTCAGTCTTAGTTTTTCTCACCAGAGTACCAGCCCAGTCATTTCCTGTTTCAGTTCCCACTGAAGAACTTCTGAAACACCTGCCAATAGAAGCAACTTGAAAATTGTTAAGTCTGGCTCCCTTCCTTTTATTTTTAAAATTTTTATTTATGTATGTATGTGTGTGTGTATGTATGGCTGTGCTGGGTCTTCGTTGCTGCCCATGGGCTTTCTGTAGTTGTGGCGAGCGGGGGCTACTCTTCGTTGCGGTGTGTGGGCTTCTCATTGCGGTGGCTTCTCTCGTTGTGGAGCACGGGCTCTAGGCGTGCAGGCTTCAGTAGTTGTGGCACGTGGGCTTAGTTGCTCCACGGCATGTGGGATCTTCCTGGACCAGGGCTCAAACCCATGTTCCCTGCATAGGCAGGCAGATTCTTAACCACTGTGCCACCAAGGAAGTCCCCCCTTCCTTTTAGACTGTGATTTGTTTCAGTTCCATGGACTAGGCTGCCCAGGGTCCCTGCATAGGTTAGGCTGTGTGCATAACCCCATTGAAACAGTCGCTCTCTGGTCACCTACCCCAAAGTTTTTATGGACTGATGCCAAACGTGGGCCTGCTATACTTTCCCTTCAGTTCCCTGAATTCTCTCATGTGTCTTTTAGAGTCTTCTCCATTCATATCAGTCCTACTTCTGACACTAGTGCATAGTGTCACAGTGGAGCCATGATGGTATCGAAGAGAAGATACCATACAGGTAAACAATGTGAAATTTATTTGGCAGCAAAAGACACAGAAACGTATCCATATGGAGACAGTTGAGTAAAACAGAAGACAGCATAGCATATTCTCATTGGAAGTTTAAGTTTTGCTGGCCTGTGAAGCTGACATATAGCACCTGATCAGGACGAGGATCCCAAGAGGTCATGTTTATCATTCTTGGGTGAGTGGTTTAGAGAGATTCTGGCTATGTGCCTGCCTGCTTACCGGGTACAATTACCAGGTACAAACCCCAGGACATTCCTGAATGTTCACTGTCAAATCAGTGTGAATGAAAGGTCAGTTTCCCATTCTTCAACAAGACCAGACTAGGCCTTCCCGAAGTCTATTCCTCAGAGGGCGGGGAACAGGATTTCTGCCTCTGGTAATTAGAGAAACTATCTAGTTTCGTGAGGTTCAGACTGTTGATCTGGTTAATTCTTAAGTCTGGGGAAGGAAAGAAGACTGTTGGGGACATTTTTGACATTTACGGATTAAATTTTATTCTTAGCATCATGACATGGAACATATAGGTTTATCTACTTAGTCATAAGCATAGTCAAAAACTAAAATATTTACAGATAAAATAATACAGTGTATGGGATGTGCTTTAAAATAATCCAGGGTGGGAGAATTAAGGGGAGGTATAGTTGAAGCAAGATTGGCCATGTATTGAGTGGGTGATTGTTATATCAGGTTTATTATACTGTTGTCTTTACATGTATATATGTGTGAAATTTTCCACAATAAAAAGTATTTTTTAAAAAAGGTACAAATCTTCTCTATTTTTTTTTCCAGATTATGCTAGCGAGAGTTTTATTAGTTCTATTCATCTTCTCAAAGAAACAGCTTTGTTTTATTCTCTCTGTTGCTTTATGTTTTATATTTTATTGATTTCTTTTCATTTTGTCATAGTTTCCTTTGCTGTGGAAAAGCTTTTAAATCTAAATAGATCCCATTTGTTTACTTTTATTTCCTTTGCTTTAGAGGACAGACCCCAAAAAATATTGACAAGATTTATGTCAAAGTGTGTTTGGCCTAGTTTTCTTCTAGGAGTTTTATGGTTTCTGGTCTTACATTTAGGTCTTTAATCCATTTTGAGTTTATTTTTATGTATTACATAAGAAAATGTTCTAATTTCATTCTTTTACATACTTTGCCTATTTTTAAATTGGGTCATTTGTCTTTTTATTGTTGAATTTTAAGTGTTCTTTACATATTCTAGATACAAGTTCCATGTCAGATACATGATTTGCAAAAATATTCTCACATTCTTTTTTTTTTTTTATTTTGTTGATGGTGTCCTTTGAAGTACAAAACTTTTAAATTTTAATGAGGTCCAATTTATTTTTTCTTTTGTTACTTATGCTTTTGGTGTCACATTTGAGAAACTATTGCCTAATCCAAGGTCACAATGATTTATGCCTATGTTTTCTTCTAAGAGTTTTATAGTTTTAGCTCTTATATTTAAGTATTTGGTTAATTTCAAGTTATTTTTATATGTGGTGTGAGGTAGTGGTCTATCTTCTTTCTTTTGCATGTGGATATCTAGCTGCCTCAGCACTATTTGTTGAAAAGACCATTCTTGCCTTACTGAATTGTATTGACCCCCTTTTTGAAAATCAACGACTGTAAATGTGAAGGGTTATTTCTGGTCTCTCAATTATTATATTCCATTGATCTATTTGTCTAACTTTATGTCAATACCACACTGTCTTGATTGCCATAACTTTGTTCTAAGTTTTGAAATTAGGAAGTGTGAGTCCTCCAACTTTGTTTTGTTTTGTTGTGTGTTCAAGATTGTTTTGGCTATTCTGAGTCCTTTGAATTTCCATATGAATTTTAGGATCAGCTTGTCAAGTTCTACAAAGAAGCCATCTGGAGTTTTGATGGGGATTGTGTTGAATTTGTAAATCACATTGGGGACTACAATATGAATTCTTCAGATCCATGAACATGTAATGTTTTATTCGTTTTCTAGGGCTGCCATACAAAGTACTGCTAACTGATATCTTAGAAAGCAGAAATTTATTCTCTCATTCTGGAGGCTAGAAGTCTGAAATCAAAGTGTTGGCAGTATGGTTCTTTCTGGGCAGTATGGACAGTCTGCTCCATGCTTCTGGTGGAGTTCTTTGGCTTGTAGGTGCATTGCTCTAGTCTCCCTTTAGCTTCATATGCTATTTTCCTTGTGTGTGTGTGTGTGTGTGTGTGTATGTGTGCGTGTGTGTGTGTTTCCAAATTTCCTCTTCATATAAGGACACCAGTTATCATGTTAGGGACAACTCTAATCCAGTATGACCTCATCTAAGCTTAGTTACATTTGCAAAGACCCTATTTCAAAATAAGGTCACATTCACAGGTATTGGGAGCTAGTACTTTAACATCTTTTTGGAGGACACAATTCAACTCATAACAGCTGTCTTTCCATTTATTTTGGTCTTCTTTAATTCCTTTCAACAATGTTTTATAGTTTTCAGTGTATAAAAATTGTAATTCTTTTGTTAAATTTATTCATAAACATTTTATTCTGTTTTAAACTAGTGTAAATTGAATTGTTTTCCTAATTTCCTTTTTGGTTTGTTCATTGCTACTGTATAGCAATGTAATTGGTTTTTTAAAAAACATCTTTATTGGAGTATAATTGCTTTACAGTGGTGATTGTAATTGATTTTTGTGTATTGATCTCATAACCTGAAACCTTGCTAAACTTGTTTATTTGTTCTAATAGTTTCTAGTAGATTTCTTAGGATTTTCTAAATATAAGATCATATCATCTGGAAATAGAGATAGTTTACTTCTCCCTTTTCAATCTGAAAGCCTTTTATTTATTTTTCTTGCCTAAATTTCCTGTCTAGAACCTTCAGTGAAATGTTGAACAAAAGTGGTATATTCTATCATAGAGAGTGGACATCCTTGACTTATTCCTGAGCTTGGGGGAAAGACTTCAATCGTTCACCATTAATTATGATGTTAGCTCTGGGTTTTTCTTAGATGCCCTTTATTAGATTAAGGACATTCCCTTCTATTCCTAGTGTTTGAGTGTTTTTATCATGAAAAGGTGTTGGATTTTGTCAAATGCATTTTCTGTTTCTATTGAGATGATCATGTGGTTTTTGTCCATTATCCTATTGATTGATATGGTGTATTTTATTTATTGATTTTTGGATTTTAAATCAATCTTGCATTTCTGGGATAAATCTCTCTTGGTTGTGGTGTATAATATTTTTTATATATTGCTGGACTCAGTTTGCTAGCATTTTGTTGAGGATTTTTGTGTTTATACTCATGAGAGATATTGGTCAGTAGTTTTCTTTTTGGTGGTGTCTTTGTCTGATTTTGCTATCAAGGTAATACTGGCCTCATAGAATGAGTTTTGAAGAGATCCCTCCTCTTCTGTTCAGATTTTATCTTTTTTCTTGAGTTGGCTTCAGTGGTTTGCATCCTTCTAGGAATTTGCCCATTTTATCCAAGTTATCTAATTTGTTGGTACACAGTTGTTAATAGTATTCCCTTATAATTCTTTTTATTTCTATAAGGTTGGTAGTAATGTCCTCTCTTTCATCCCTGATTTTAGTAATTTTAGTTTTCTCTCTTTTTCTTCATCCATTTAGCTAAATGTTTATCCATTTTATTCAGTTTTTCAAAGAACTAACTTTTGGTTTTATTGATTTGTTGTATTATTTTTCTATTCTTTATTTCATGAATTTCCACTCTAATCCTTATTATTTCCTTCCTTCCGCTTGTTTTAGGTTAATTTTATCTTTGTCCACGGTCTTATGATAGAAGTTAGGTTGTTGGTTTGAGATTTTTCTTCTCTTTTAATGTAGGCATTTATAACTATAAATTTCCCTATAAGCACTATTTTTGCTGCATCTCATGAGTTTTGGTATGTTATGTCTTCATTTTCATTGTCTCAAAGTATTTTCTAATTTTCCTTTAGATTTCTTTTTTTGACCCGTTGGTTATTTAGGAGTGTGCTGTTTAATTTCCACATATTTGTGAATTTCCCAAATAACTGTCTGTCACCAATTTCTAATTTCACTCTACTGTGATTAGAGAACATTCTTTGTATAATTTCAATTCTTTTTAATTTATTTAGGCCTGTTTTATGGCCTAGGATATGATCTTTCTTTGAGAATGTTCCATGTGCATTTGAGAAAATGTATATTCTGTGGTTATTGAGTGGAGTGTTTATATAGATGTCTGTTAGTCTAATTTGTGTATAGTGTAGTTCAAGTCTTATTATTTCCTGTTGATCTTCTCCCTAGTTGTTTTATCCATTATTGAAAGTTGGATATTGGAGTCTCCAACTATTACTGTTGCATTGTCTGTTTCTCCCTTAAGTTATGTCAGTTTTTGCTTCATGAATTTTGAGGGCTCTGTTTCTAGGCACATATATGTTTGTAATTGTTATATCATCCTGATGGATTGATACTTTTATCATTATAAAATATTCCTTTTATATGGATTGATACTTTTATCATTATAAAATATTCCTTTTAGTCTCTAATCACATTTTTGTTGTTGTTTTGTCTGATATTAGTAGTGGTTGCTTTTCTCATGATGTATCTTTTTTTCATCCTTTTACTTTCAACCTATTTGTATCTTTGAACCTAAAGCTATCTCCTGTAGATAGCATATAGTTGGAACTAGCTTTTTTATCCAGTCTACCAATCTCTGCCTTTTGATTAAATTGTTTAATTCTTTCACAAATTATGTTATTATTGATATAATTGGATTTACATCTGCTCTTTTATTTTTCATTTTCTTTATGTTTCATGACTTTCTTGTTTCTCTGTTCTTCCTTTACTGATTTCTTTTACATTAAGTGAATATTTTTAGTGTAATATTTTCATCCTTTTAATGATTGTTTTCCCTTATATTTTTTGTCATTTTTTAGTGAAGAACTTTTATCTCTATGAGAAGTATAAAGTTTCATTCAAACTGAAATGTTGTCTCAAATTCAAAATGAAGCAATGCATGTTGCTATATGTTTTGATAATTAAAATATCAGTAATGGTAATGAAACTTTACCCTAAGACCACCAGTAGGGAAAAGGTCTCTATGGTGGGAAAATATAGTTGATTCTCAAAAGTAGATACACAGTAGTATCTTTGACATAAGAACTCCTGTTGATGTTTTATCAATGAGTAAGGCTCTGTGACATTGCAGTCTTACAACTGTATATTAGTAAAATACAACAGTAAGAGTTTTCTTCTTTATGTACTATAGGGCATAGTCAAGTAGGCCATTTATTATGTCTCTTAAAAATCACAAAATTGTCCTATTTGACATAATTTAGATGTACATTTAAATATTAATTAATCTTATATTAACACAAGGACTGCTGAATTAAAAATTAATTTCAAGGATTTGAAACTATTTGAAACACCACCTAAAAAGTGGGAAAGCAGCGAAAGAAGTCCATCTTGTATATATTTTGGTATCAGTTTCCATCAGTCAGCTCAGCACACCTTTTATCTTCTATTCCTTTATTGAACTGTAATTTGACAATAGCATGTTACAGTGTTTGTTTTCCAGCAGGCCAGACAGAACCAGAATAGAGCAGGCTCACCATTTCCAGCTAAACACATTGACAAAGTATTCAATTATATGACTGTACTCATCTAGTAAAGTATAAATAAGCTATATATACAACATGTACATGAGTAGATAATATATATACTTATACATAGAAAGTTGCTAAATTTCCTTAGAATTCTTGTCTTGTTATTTCATCTTCAAATATATCACATTTATCACTAAAAATCTTCAACATAAGTAAAGCTGATCCGGCAGAAGTCCTATATCTTTAGTTAGTTTTGCTGTGTACCTTTTTTATACCTATAAAAACTCCCTGGCCTCTCTTTCTGAGGTGGATATGACTATCTTCTTCACCTAAAGAGGAGTTAGAGATTCTTACTCTCCAGCTTCTTCTTCATTTTTATTGTTGTTGCTTAAAATATTTAATCATTGTAGCCTTTCTGAAATTTTATGAAAAATAATTATTTTTAGATCTACCAAGCTGCAATTTTACATGTTATATCACTGATTTATTTGGGGGGAATGCAATATATAGATTTAGTAGAAATTTTATGTAGAGTTTGGGGCTGAGAAAGGGGGAGGTGATTAAGGTCTGGAATTTGAGAGCTAAAGGTGCTAGATCCCGCTTGCTGCATTATGCATAGGTCAAGATTAATGGAACCAGTTAAGTTACTCTCCAGGTGATTGAGAAGGGTGGGAAATTTAGAGACTGAAATGGATCTCTGAACAGTCAATTAAGCCTTTGAGTGATTGAGAACAAGATAAATACTAGGACAAAATCCATCCTAACAACTGGTTCTGTTATGTAAAACAAACCTACAGTATTTGAAATGCAACCAAGTCCGTTTTATATTAAGGCGAGTATAAACCAACTTAATCTTAGACCTGCCTCCAGCCCCAGATTATGTTTGGTATGAGCACAAAGAGCTGTACAGCATGAATGCACAAGGAATCAGTAGAGTGAGAAGGCTCACTGCCAGGGAAGTTTGGCACAAGAACTCTAAGAGGAAGGGGAAATTTCTCCCTCGTTGAATCAACTTTGGCTCTCTGGAATAGAGAACATGGAGAGAGAGGGACCAAGGAAAGCCAACCCTATTCTACTTGTTGATACCTTAACAAGCTGTTGATTTATAAAAGGGGATAAAGGGGTAAAGTGTGGGTAGCATTCTGTTCCTCTGAGTCAATCCTAATGAAGTAGGAGGTTCTTGAAGAAATTAATTTCCATTTAAATTCATGTGTGACCCTCTTCTAGAAACCTCCACTTGTTTTGGAATTTTTGTAGAGAATTTCAAATGATTCAGCAACAATAAGGTCTTTTTTGACATATTCTATTTCTTGAGTGTAAGTCTTATGTTGAATGCCTTATTTCAGCTATAGAAATTTTCTCAAAATTGAAATGACTGATTACTTTCCTCTCCGTTTACTAATTTATTATGGAATAATAAATCATGATTCTTATACTTCCGAAGCAGTCAGGCTTTTAATCCAGGGTACTGTATTCCAGGATTCCTATGCCAAATTTCCTGGCAACGAAACAGTGGTCGATTCCAGGGCTTTTCTGACTTAAAGACAGAGTAGTTCTACTCAACAGAAAATGGAAACTTGCCCCTCCAGTGCAGTTTCTGAGCTTAACAAAAGGTGACAGAAGCAATGAAATGGGTGGATTTTACCCAGAGCATTTAGAACAAAGGAAAAAGAGTCTGTGCTCTGCTTGGGCCCCTCACACTCTGCCCCCCAACAAAAAGCATTTGAAAAGAGTGATTCTGCTTCTTCTTCAGAATGACTTTTAATTCCTAACCATGGTCACCTTTTGATTATCTGTGAGCAGATTTTTTTCTTTTAATTTTTATTGGAGTATAGTTGCTTTACAATGTTGTGTTAGTTTCTTCTGTACCGCAAGGTGAATCAGCTATACGTATACATATATCCCCTCTTTTTTGGATTTCCTTCTCACTTAGGTCACCAAAGAGCATTGAGTAGAGCTCCCTGTGCTATGCAGTATGTTCTCTTTAGTTATCTATTTTATACATAGTATCAATAGTGTTTATATGTCAATCCCAGTCTCCCAATTCATCATCCGGTATTCATGGATACCGGTCCCCTTGGTATCCATACGTTTGTTCTCTACGTCTCTGTCTCTTTTTCTGCTTTGTAAATAAGATCGTCTATACCAGTTTTTTCAGATTCCACATATATGTGTTAATATATGATATTTGTTTTTTATTTTGCGTCTTATCTGCTCTACATAGCATCCAACTGATGGGGCAGTTACCCAGAATTAAAGTCCCTTAAATTCTTTATCCCTACTCTTGTAGGAGCTTATGTTTCTGTCTCCCCTCATGAGAGAAGAGGGGAGACAATTCAAAGCATCTAAGCTTAATTCCTGTATTTTCTCCTGATCATTTTGATGCCACTCAAGGCACTCTTCCTTAAGATATGCCTCTGTGGTTAAAATTGAACTACACGAAGCTGAGCAGAACATGTTCTTCCATCCATGTAACATGATATTCTTGTAGCCCCAGAAGAAAACTCTGAATTTATCTCCCCTTTTACATTAAAAAATCATGTTTAATTTAGTGCCCTCTTTAGGCTGTAGCTTTTCCATGCAACTGCCTTTGACTACCAGGCTTTATCCCCCCTCAGTTTTATTGGTTAGGCTGAAATATTTTTCAAGTATGTTTATAATTCTCAATTATGTTTATAATTATAATGTGATAATTTTAATCACTGTATTTTTGTATAATCTATATCCTTGTGTGGTTTTTGTACATTCATTTTCTGAATATACCTGTTGCCAACCTTGGGTTGTATGTTCCAAACTTGATTTTTTTTTTTGAAACTAGCTGGCCTTCATCCCTTTTTAGAGTTTCACAGACATGGTTGTATTTCTGGGTATAGATTTTTAGTGTAAGGTAATGCTGCTGTCTTTTTAAATAGTTTCACTGGAAAACTGACAAGAGAGCCCTGGAGTTGCAGACTCACTGCTGTCACTCTAGTTTTTCTCCATTATAAGTGAATCACCACCACCACCACCAGCCCCATTTAGAAGTTAAAGGCATTTTCTCTGGCTGAAATTTTTACAATAAAGTTGCATTCTTGAAATTTCCTACTTAAAGAAGTCCAGAGATCTTAGGTGTTTTTAAGAATAGATTTACAAATTTTCATGTATATCATAGTGACATTTTACCAAGAAAATGCTTCTGGATTAACTTGCATTGATTGTATTTTTATTCCATTTCCAAAAATGATTTGCAGCAACTTAGATTAAAATTATTTATCATACCTTCACCATAATCACTAAAATGGAAGAGGTGGAAAATACAAAGTATTGGCAAGGATGTGGAACAAGTAGAATTTCTTGTACACTGCAAGTGAGAGAGTAAATTGCTACAACTCCTTTGGAAAACTGCTTGGCAGTATCTACTAAGCTGAATGTAGATATACCCTATGAATAGCAATTCTACTCCTAGTTATATACCCAGCAAACATATATACATGAGTTTACCAAAAGGCATGTACTAGAATGTTCACAGTAGAACTATTCACAGTGGTCCCAAACTATAAACTACACAAATGTTCATTGTTAGGGACTGAATTGTGTTCCCCCAAAATTCATAGGTGAAGCCCCAACTCCCAGTGGGACTGTATTTGGGGATAGGGCCTTTAAGGAGGTAATTAATTAAATGGGGTCATATGGGTGGAACCCTAATCTCATAGGACTGGTGTCCTTATAAGAAGAGGAAGAGACACCAGGGGAAAGACCATGTGAGGACACAGCAATAAGATGGCTACCTGCAAGCCAAGGAGATAAATCTCAAAAGAAATCAAACCTGCCGACTCCTTGATCTTAAGACTTCCAGCCTCCAGAACTGTGATAAAATAAATTTTTGTTGTTTAAGCCACCAGTTTGTGATATTCATTTGTGGCAGCCCTAGCAGACTAATACACTCATCAACAGTAGAATGATAATAAACTGTGGTATTTTCATGCAATAGGATATTACTGCACAGAAACAAAAATAAACTACTTCTACATACATGGATGAATCTCACATAATATTGAGTAAACAAAGCCAGACACTTGCTAATAAAGGAAATGAGTTTATATGAAGCAATATGTACCCTAATATCCAATTTGAAAATGATTTAGGACACACTGTCATTGATTTGATCAATGTCAGTGCAAAATGAAAGACACTTTCCTATGTCTGGAATATTTGTTAACCAGCAAAGGTCAGGACTATCAGATTCGGTAATTAATACTTCGTGTTTTAAAAACCTTTAAGAAATAATAAAAATTAAAACCTTAAAAATGGTGACTTTCACATATTAAACTTCTGATGTATTTAAATTTTAAAATAATTTTATTTAGCATTTATTTTGTGTTAATGTTTCCTTCTAATGTTTTCTACTATCATAAGTCTTTATCAGGTAGAGAGCATTCTAACATGTTACTGAAATGCATAATCTTGTCATAGTATATTGGCTTATACTAGTGATAAGCCATGAATTTATTATTATTATGGAGTTTTTTGGACATAAAACTGCTGAAACTTGTAGTATAGTCCTATAATAGAAAAATGGTTCACTGTTGATTATTATTATGGGCACATTATTTGAGAACACGTAAAGTATTGTGATAAATACAGAACTACTTAGGATTTCAGGAATTTTCCAGATTAATATCTTTTGGGAATTTGGAAACACTTTTTCTGGAATTCCCCAATTTTCCAGCTGTGTGATTGCCTGCAACTCTCCTCTGGTTCTTCATGCCATAAGGACTGTAGGTTTTCTGTTGGAATTTTAGTTGCCCTGAGCAGTACTGATTTTATTGTCTTTAGTCTGAAAAAGCTGTAAAAATGAGTAACACTTCTCCCAAGTGTCAGCTTCTTCTAGAATCTGCCTGCTTCTGTTCACTTTCCAGTGCCTTCAGGTTACCTGTTTCTGTACTTTGTGCAGAGTTTACAGCTGCCATCAGCAGGAGAGTCAGCTAGGGCAGAGCTTAGTTTGCCCTACTAGAAGCATAACTCTTCTCCCTGTTCTGATAGAGCACAATTTCTACTATCTTCTTGAGAAGACTGCATGGGAAATATATTTTTTGAGGGCTCATCTGTCCAAAAATGTCCTTATTTTACTTGATTAATAGTTTGACTGGGCATGGATAGTTTGACAATAATGTTCCCTTCAAAACTTTTAGGCACTATGCCATTATCTTCACATTTCCATTATTGCTGTTGCAAAGTTCGATGTGAAAGTTTCTTGATCTTTTGTATTTGACCTGTTTTTCCCTTCTGAAGTTGTTAGGATATTCTTTCTTTATTTCTAGTTTCCTGAAACTTCATAATAATGTGCCTTAGAATGGAGCTTTTCCCCCATTCTTTGTGCTGGGACTCTTTCAATTTAGAAAATCATGTCCTTCAGTTCTAAGAAATTTAATTTTCTTTCTTTCTTTGATAATTCCTCCCCCCTGCCAATAGTCTTTAGAACACCTCCTGGTTAGATATTGAACCTTCTGGATTTATCTTCTAATTCTTTTATTTTCTCTTTTATTTTCCATCTTTTTGTCTTTCTGCTCTATTTTCTGAAAGATTACTTCAACCTTTTTCCCTAAATTTTTTATTTAGCAGTCATATTCAGAGTTCTTTCTTATGCCAAATTGTCCTTTTTGTTTATAGCATTTATGCAGTGCAATATGCCTGTATAATAATAGGCATATTAAAGTGTATTTTTCCCCTTTTGGTCTCTGTATTTTTTTCTTCCTTCCTCCAAGATCCTTTTCTCTACTTCTTTATTGTGATTTTTATCCTAGAGGATTTCCTTAAATGCCTAGAAATATTTGTTGTCCATTCACAAGAATGAAGCACTGAAAAGCTGATTAGAAGTTCTGTGTGCATAGATAGGGTTTTATTGATTGGTGGGCTTCACTAGATAAGGTGGCGGGTCAGGTTTTCCAATGAAGAACCCCCAAATGTCAGTATCTGCAGGTCTTTTTTTTTTTTGCTATTGAGTTTCCTCCAATTTTTCTGTCTACTTCTTGGGATGGAAGCTTCCTGGACTGGTAGGGTTCTGGATGCTGAAGAGGTAAGGACTGTTGGTTTCACTGTTTACTTTGCAGAATTGTAGTACAGTGTCTCTCACCCTTTCTCAATGTTAAAAGTGTCCCAGACAGTAAACTTACCAGTTTCAGCTGGAGTGGAGGAATTATAGGAGTCTGGCTGTCCAGGTGAAAGGAGAGAATCTAAGGAACTGCCTTTGTCTTATTTTCAAACAATGCCTGTGTTTCCAGCCTGACCCCTCACCTGCATTTTTGAGTATATCTAGTAGTGCTAAACCTTTGGGGAGTTTGTGGTGAGGACTGGATTGCTTCATCTTGGCCCAGTACCCCACCTCCCACCTTCTGATTTCTCAATCTACTAAGGTCCTGCTCATCCAACTAAGGAAAGCAATGCCAGTCTTTTCTTCTTCCAGGCTTCCCTAATCTTTCCAAGTGCTTCTCTAAGAATCACTTTCCCTCATCACTTGTTTTTTGGGGAGGGTAAATCACCTTCTTCTTTCCTAAGGGGAAGGGAGGGAAAAGGTTCTTATCACAAATACTAGACACGAAAGCCAGTGATTCCTGATCCTCCTTCCCCTCCTTAGAAAGACACTGTGGTGTGGGGAATAGGGGGGATTGTGGAGGAGGGTGGCATTTGGAATAGGGCTGGTTCTTCTCATTATTTAACCACAGGGGCAGGAGTCTGGATCCAGTTATTGGTGGCTTATTGGTGGTTCTCTTTAGAAATTGGAGTGTACTCAGCACTTCTGTCCATCAACTTTGAGCCTTAATTACAATTCCAGGACAAGAGGGAAACATTGCACAATGCAAAAAGTGCATAATGATCCATTGTATGGGTGTATCCAAATGTACTTCAAATTCCCCATTATTGGACATTTAGTTTCTTTTTCACTTTTCTGATGTTAGCAGTGTCACAGTGAACATCCTTGGAGTCGTTAAACATTATTATTTCCATAAGTGAGATTCCTATGGGTGGAATAGCTGGGTGATATGATATGCATGTTTTTAATGCTTTTATTACATACTATCTGGTTACCTTGAACTCTTGTAACCAGTTTTACATTCCTCCCCGTCGTGGTACATAAGAGGGTTCTTTTTCCCCTTACCTATGCTTGCTCCAGCTATTTTATCTTTTTCCTTATCTCTGCCAGTTTAGATAAAAGTATGGCCTCTCATGATTTTACATTGCATTTTTATCACTAGTAAGAATGAAACACTTTACACATGCTTTTTGCCTACTGAGCTGTTTTTTTTTAACGCAATTTGCCTGTTCAGGTCCTTTCACAGTTTTTCTATTGGGGTATTCAATTGTTTATATGTTGGTGTTTTTAATACATTGAAAATATTAGTCGTATGCCATAAATGTTGCCACTATGCTTCCCAATTTGATGTGTACATTTTATTTGTAATACTTTCTGTTATACAGAAATTTTAAATTTTTATGTATTCAGATCTTAGATAAAATGACTTAATTCTGAGTTTCAGTTTTCTCTTCAGTAAAAACATGATAATACATACTACATGGTAAGGTGGATATGGTTTAGGTAAATTAACTGCTACATAATAGTTGCTCAAGAAATGATAGCTTTTTTTATTCCGTGTGATACATTGAAAAAGTTCAGAATCATCCAAATTTTTTACTAGAATTAAAAAACATAGTCAAAGATATTTAAACCAGATGTGAACCTGAATATTAAGTGAAACTCTGTATCTTTTAGGCCAGTATAGACAGGTAACTTTTAATATCTCTTTTTTACTAGTCTAATTTTCGTTCTTAAAAAAATTAATGAGCTCTGATTGATGGATCCTCTTAAGTAGGGAAATCTGAAGTCTGAGTGGAGTGTGAGAAGACTAGTGTTTTCTTCTAAGTTATTGTTAGGGATTATGAATATATTCATTTCTGGTAATGATTTTTTTCATAGCATCATTATTTATTTTATATCAATATAGATACATCTGATAAAACCAAAATAACACACTAGCCCCTCCTGCTTTTAAGACAATATGCAAATAAGGTTTCTGTTCCCCAGCAGGTCAGTAGAGCTTCTTACTCCCTGAGGTCAAGTGCAAGTTGGCTTAGATAGATAACAGTCTGTTCAGTTGCAAGCTACATAAAATGCTTTTATGAATGTTTATTTTTAGGCCACTTTACACCAATAATTTTTTTTATTTTACATGTTGTAACTTCTGAGTAGCTTTTTAAAAAATTAATTAATTTATTTATTTTTGGTTGCATTGGGTCTTGTTGGGTCTTCGTTGCTGCTTGCGGGTTTTCCCTAGTTGTGGCGAGCCAGGGCTACTCTTCTTTGCAGCGTGCAGACTTCTCATTGCGGTGGCTCCTCTTGTTGTGGAGCACAGGCTCTAGGTGTGCAGGCTCAGTAGTTGTGGCTCGCAGGCTCAGTAGTTGTGGCACACAGGGTTAGTTGCTCTGCGGCATGTGGGATCTTCCCGGACCAGGGCTCGAACCTGTGTCCCCTGCATTGGAAGGCGGATTCTTAACCACTGCTCCATCAGGGAAGTCCCTGAGTAACTTTTTATGATAATATAATAGAATTCTTATAAGGTACTATTATAATAAAAATAATTTTATCATTTCACATATAATTTCACTATAAATGAAATCACATAGAGCAATTTCATAGATGTGGCCTAACTAAAGTCTAGTGAGCCATATTTTAATATTATAGTATATTTGAGCACAGAGTAACAAAGAAATCACCACTGAGGAAGTTTATAAGCAATTGTTTGTTAATCAAATATGCTTTGAGAAACGTGATTGTCTTCTATTTTAGTTATTTTTCAGAATTCAGTTCTCTCCCTCTATTAGGTAACATGCCTAACCTAAGGACAGGTTAACTTTCTGAAAGCCAGCAAATGTCCTGGGTGGCTGACATTGCTTTCTTCTTTATATATCCCTTAAAAAGTAGCTCCCTTCTCCATCAGTTGTATGTGTGTACATCTCCATTGCAAGGTGGAGATGATTCCAAATGAATTCCTATGAATGATGTTGGCAAAGCCATCTAAACATACATGTGCTTGGTGTGGGCATTGACATTTACATTGGCTTGTATGATTTCTTTGTACTTTAAAATTGTTTAGTCTCTATAATCACTATTTCTGTAGTGTAATTTTATTACTTTAATACAGCTCTATTCAAATATCATACAAGCCTTTATATAAGTCAAATAGCATTCCCCTGCAAAGCCAACCATTGCAAATGATATTTTTAAGATCCTTGAGGTGGAGTGGTTATTACTTGAAATGTGACAGTTCCAAACCCTTCATAATGACTGTGTGCTTTTACTGTAGAACATTTGAAGAATTAGGTGCTTATGTGTTAAATGCTTGCCACCTGATAATTATCTCAAGGGAGAAATTATTTTGGTTTAGTTTAAGTTTAATCTAAAGAAAAAATAATTTATCATATTAGTTTTCAGTAAGACTTTATTAAGACGGATGTCCAGAATGGAGGTTAATTTCTTCCACTCCGAGATAAGAGTGATTTGTGTGTCAAAATTAAGCATATTGGCAGGTCATCCTGTATAAGTTTATATATAGAGTTGAAGTAAACTTATATTTTAACTTTAAGTTTTTTTTTAACAACGTTTATTTCTTCTGTCAGTTATTTTTATTTTATTGACTGTTAATTTATCAGTTCTTTTTTTAAAAAAAAAAAAAGTGAGAGGGAAAAAAGCCATAGTATTATCACATTTTGTGTATGTGGGTTCCCTAAACCATATGGTGATTTCTAATTAGAATACAAAGGATTCTTTGTCGAGACTAACTTCATAGTAGCTGCAATGGTGGGCATCACAGAAGGAGAGAGTTTTCTTGAGTTTCCGACAAGGACACTTTTGAGAGAAACTGTGTGGTCTATAATCGTCCTTATACTCAAAGTCTGATAAAGTTATTGATGTGCAGATCAAGTTGGTATTTTGAAGCTGGTAATTTAATTCTGCATGTTTGATCCTCTCAGTCAGTGGCTTGGCTTGATTTTTTTAAAAGGCAGATTCAGTATTTAATTTCACATGTACCCTCGCAGTAGAGATTTCAAAGGATACTTTGCTGGATGCTTGACTGCCTTGTCTATTTGCTCTTGTTTTGCATGCAAGAGAGAGCCAGAAGCCTTTCTTCTCATTGTGTACACATAGTATTAATGGATTTACTCTGCCTGTATCGTCTCATTACTGAAAACAGCCAGAAGCACAGAAGTCTTTCAGTGTATGCAAATAAGGCAGAATCATCTACCTGAGAGTTAATATTCTCTGCTTTTAAGTGTATTCTAAATCTGATGTTTGTATTTAGAGCATAACATCCTGTTCTTTTTTTTTATGGGCAAAAAGCTAAGCAGGCTCAGGCAGCTGTTTGATGTTGGCTTCAAGTGTTATTAATTTCATATTCTATTATTCTTTTCACTGTAGCACAAGTGAAGCTGATGTGGAGGCTGTCATGGATAAGTTGTTTGATGAGCTGGCTCAGAAGCAAAATGATTGTACGTAAGTTAATTTCTCTTGAAAGAGAATACATTTAGAACACAATGCCCAATCTCCACTGACCAATTAATAAGTTCCATTGCTGTATATGGGTTGATGCCACACTCAAGTGGCAGTCATTGTATCAGCATTTTGTCTAATTTATGTGTTGAATCATGTGCTATTATTCATCAAGCTATGCATTTCCTATCTGTAAGAGATGAATTTTATAGTAATTATCCAGACAAGATTGAGTCTTTGTTCATGTTCCCATAGTAACTAGACCAAGGATTCTAAAAGTGCAAGGCAGAGAGCTGTGGCTGAATAAAGCCTGTGGAACCGTTGCCGACTGCACATTTGAAGAGCTATGTGAGAGAGTGAGTATCCAGACATGTTCAGACTCATTGGCCTTTTCACATGTTAAAATACTTCATATTTTCCTCTCTTCCTGTTTCAGATTTTAAAATACAATTCACAGAGTCAGAACTGATTTAAAACTCTCATTGAGAGAAATACTCATGTGTATATACCCATGTGCTTTTTATAGATACTGGCACGAAATTTACTCTTAGAAGGGCTCGAAAACAAAATTAGAAACAGAGAGAACTGTCAGCTATTGCTGGAAGCAAAACTAAAATCAGCTTTAGGGATATTTTGTAAAAGTCAAACATAAGAAAATTTTTTTTAAAAATGAGGTGAGGTTAGTACCAGGGGAAAGGAAGATGAAGTAATAATACCATGATCCAAGGAGGTATGACATAAAAGAATTTCCATTCCTTGTTCTTATGGCTCATCTGTTATTGTCATAATATCTGACCTATTTGGGCCAAGGTCAAAGAAAGTGAATTTTTATAACTGTGACATCTATATTATATAACAATATATCCAACAGAGAAAAAATATGTACATATATATTCATATAAATGAGAAAGATGTTGATTACAGATTAATTTTAGATATGAATTCTGTTTTTTTTTTTTTTGCGGTACGCGGGCCTTTTACTATTGTGGCCTCTTCCATTGTGGAGCACAGGCTCCAGATGCGCAGGCTCAGCAGCCATGGCTCACGGGCCCAGCCGTTCTGCGGCATGTGGGATCTTCTGGGACCAGGGCACGAACCCACGTCCCCTGCATTGGCAGGCGGACTCTCAATCACTGCGCCACCAGGGAAGCCCTGAATTCTATCTTTTAAAAGCTCTGGGAATTCTCAGTACTCAATGGGTATTCAATTGACTGTAAATCTTGAGAAAAACAAAGCCAGTTACATATATCTTTAAGCATAATGTCTCAATTATGTATAAATTATCATTCCAACTAGTCTCTCTGATTTATCTTGAATTTTAGGTAGCTAAAAAAGAATTGTTTTTCAGGGAGAAGAGAAAGTATTTTTTATACCTGCTAGCCATTTTATGACCACTTTTCTTAAAAACTAGTGACTTCATTACTTCTAAATTTGTAATTTTCAAACCAGAGAGAGAATCCGATCTACAAATGCTATCACAGAAATAAAGCACTTCAAGACCAATAAGGACTAGGATGAATTAGAATCCTCTGACAAGGTGATAATGTCAGTCTCTGGTTGTAAAGGTTATTCTGTGTGATACGGACGCTTCACACTTCTATTGCATCTATCTCATCAAGGTCCTAATAACCTAATATCTTCAGCCATAATTTTATTAAGGCTTCCATTTAAGTTTTACTTACTTTGCCACTTGAGAAAAATCTTATATATCTGAGAAGCTCCCCCCACTTCCATAGAAAGGGACCTAGTGAGGAAAGGGGAAGGACAGACCTGTTGTGTCTTGAGGTGGTAAGGCAAAGGTGGTCTCTTGGAGCAGCTACTGAGTATTTATCTCTATTTTTTATGTGCTCATTATTTCAGGAGACTTAGTACCAGGAAAAAGCCACTAATCAGAGACCAACATCTTCATAGTCTACTGTATCGGGGTGGTGAGGAAGAAGATTGATTGGGACTTTATCTTGAAAAATTAAGATAATACTTATAAAAATAGATATCTTATTTGACAAAAATATGGACTATAATAACAACTAAGAACTAAATTCCTAAAATAAACAGTGAACAAATTACTATTTATTTTTGGCATAACTTTCTTGACAAAATTTTAGGATGATAAACTAGTATATCCTACACTTCATGATTGGTTGTTCGAGTACATGGAAAATCATGTTTATAAAAGCATTTAAGGATATCATCGGTTTTTTCAAAGTCCTGTTTTAATTCATGAATATTTCAGTTACTTTCTTTTAAAGTTTTTTTTTTCTTTTAAAGTTTTTATGTTGTCACTATCCTTGTTGAGTTTTTTCTTCTTCAGTTAGCCAGATCTTCATTTCTCAGTGGCTTTGCATGGATAGATTTGCTTTATATCCATATTGTAATTGTAGGATGTTTACTATGTCAGACTGGATGACTGACATTAAACATTGATATGATAGGTTGGATTAAGTACTAGTATTAAGCTGTGATGGAAGTTTGAGGAAGGGTTACATTTTAAAAATTGAGGTATAATTGACCTATAACATTATATTAGTTTCAGGTGTACAACATAATGATTCAGTATTTGTATACATTGCAAAATGATCACCACAATAAATCTAGTTAACATCAGTCACCTTATATAATTGCAAAAAATTTTTTTCTTGTGATGAGAACTTTTAAGATCTGTCTTCTAAGCAATTTTCAAATCTGCAATACAATATTATTAATTGTAGCTACCATGCTATACATTATACCCCCATGACTTATTTATTTTATAACTAAAAGTTTGTACCTTTTGACCCCTTTCACCCATTTCTCCCACCCCCCAACCCCCACCTCTGGCAACTACCAATCTGCTCTCTGTATGTATGAGCTTGTTTTTTTGTTTTCATTTTTTTAGATTCCACATATAAGTGAGCCCATACAGTATTTGTCTTTCTCTCTCTGACTTATTTCATTTAGCATAATGCCCTCAAGGTCCATTCATGTTGTTGCAAGTGGCAAGATTTCTTTTTTTTTTTTTATGGCTGAATAATATTACAGTATATAGATATACCACACTTGCTTTCATCCATTGATGGATACTTAAGTTGTTTCCATGTCTTGGCTATTGTAAATAATGCTGCAGTGAACATGTGGTGCATATATCTCTTCAAGTTAGTGTTTTTGTTTTCTTTAGATAAATACTCAGAAGTGGAATTGCTAGATCATATCTATTTTTAATTTTTTGAGGAACCTGCATACTATTCTCCATAGTGTCTGTACCAATTTACATTCCTACCAACAGCACACAAGGGTTCCCTTTTCTCCACATCCTTACCAACACTTGTTATTTCTTGTCTTTTTGATAGCCATTCTAAATGGTGTGAGGTGATATCTCACTGTGGATTTGGATTGCATTTCCCTGAAGATTAGTGATGTTAAACATCTCTTCATGTATCTGTTCAGTGTCTGAACAGATATCTATTCAGATCATCCGCCCATTTTTATTTTAATTAATTAATTTTTGGCTGCATTGGGTCTTCATTGCTGCACACAGGCTTTCTCTAGCTGCGGCGAGGGGGCTACTCTTCATTGCGGTGCACGGGCTTCTCATTGTGGTGGCTTCTCTTTTCTGTGGAGCACGGGCTCTAGGCGTGGGAGCTTCAGTAGTTGTGGCTCACAGGCTCTAGAGCACAGGCTCAGTAGTTGTGGCACACGGACTTAGTTGCTCTGCGGTGTGTGGGATCTTCCCGGACCGGGGCACGAACCCTTGTCCCCTGCATTGGCAGGCAGATTCTTAACCACTGCGCCACCAGGGAAGTCCCATCTGCCCATTTCTAATTGGATTTTTTTTTTTTTGCTATTAAATTGGGTGAGTTCTTCATATGTTTTGGATATTAACCCCTTATCAGATATATGTTTTGCAGATATTTTCTTCCATTCAATAGGTTGCCTTTTCATTTTGTTGATGGTTTCCTTTGCTGGGCAGAAGCTTTTTAATCTGATGTATTCCTGCTTTATTTTGGCTTTTGTTGCTTTTGTTTTTGGTGTCAGATTCAAAGAGTCATCACCAAGGCCTACGTCAAGGAGCTTACTGCCTGTGTTTTCTTCTAAGAGTTTTATGGTTTCAGGTCTTATGTTCAATTTTTTAATCCATTTTGAGTTAATTTTTGTGTATGGTGTAAGGTAATGATCAAGTTTCATTCTTTTGCATATGACTGTCCAGTTTTCACACCACCATTTATTGAAGAAACTGTCCTTTCCCCATTGTATATTCTTGGCTCCTTTGTCATAAATTAATTGACCATATATATGGATTCATTTCTGGGTTCTCTATTCTGTTGTACTGATCTATGCATCTGTTTTTATGCCAATACCATGCTGTTTTGGTTACTATAGCTTTCTAATATAGTTTGAAATCAGGGAGCATGATGCTTCCAGGCCTGTTCTTTCTCAGTATTCCTTTGGCTATTCAGGGTATTCTGTGGTTCCATATAAATTTTAGGATTGTTTGTTCTATTTTTGTGAAAAATAACACTGGAATTTTGATAGGGATTGCATTGAATCTATAATTGCTTTGGGTAGTATGGACATTTTAACAATATTAATTCTTCTAATCCATGAGCATGGACTATCCTTTCATTTATTTGTATCTTTAATTTCTTTCATTAATCTCTTGTAGTTTTCAGTATATAGGTGTTTCACTTCCTTAGTTAAATTTATTCTCAGGCATTTTATTCTTTTTGATGCAATTGTAAATGGGATTGTTTTCTTAATTTCTCTTTCTGATAGTTGGTTGTTAGTGTATAGAAACACAACAAATTTTGTATATGATTTTGTATTCTGCGACTTTACTGAATTCTTTTTATTAGTTCTAATAGTTTTTTTGGTGGAGTCTTTAGGGTATTCTACATATAATATCATGTCATCTGCAAACAGTGACAGTCTTACTTCTTCCCTTCAATTTGGATGCATTTTATTTCTTCCTCTTGCCTAATTGCTCTGGCTAGGGCTTCCAATACTATGTTGAATGAAAGTGCTGAGAGTGGGCATCTTTGTGTTGTTCCTGATCTGAGAGGAAAAGCTTTTAGCTTTTTACTGTAGAGTCTGATGTTAGCTGTGGGCTTGTTACATATGGCCTTTATTATGTTGAGATACATTACCTCTGTATCTACTTTGTTTAAAGTTTTTATTATAAATGATGTTGAATTTTGTCAAATGCTTTTTCTGCATCTATTGAGATGATTAAATTATTTTTATCCTTCATTTTGTTAATGTGGTGTGTCAGATTGATTTGCATATGTTGAACCATCCTTGTATCACTGGAATAAATCCCATTTTAATATTGCGTGTGATCCTTTTAATGTATTGTTGAACTTGGTTTGCTAATATTTTGTTGGGGATTTTTGCATCTATGTTCAGCAGGGATATTGGCCTGTAATTTTCTTTTCTTGTGGTATCCTTGTCTGGTTTTGGTATCAGGGTAATGCTGGACTCATAAAATGTATTTGGAAGTGTTACTGCTTCTGTTTTTTAGAAGAGTTTGGGAAGTATTGGTGTCAGTTCTTCTTTGAATGTTTGGTAGAATTCACCAATGAAGCTGTCTGGTCCTGGACTTTTGTTTGTTGGGAGGTTTTTGATTATTTATTCAATTTCACTGCTAAATTTTCTATTTTTTCACAATTCAGTCTTGGTATGTTGTATGCTTCTAGGAATTTATCCATTTCCTCCAGGTTGTCAAATTTGTGGGTATATAATTGTTCATGAGTCTCTTTTTTTTAATTTAATTTTTAATTGAAATATAGTTGATTAACGATGTTGTGCCAATCTCTGCTGTACAGCAGAGTGCATTAGTTATGCACATACAGACATTCTTTTTTTTAAATATTCTTTTCCACTGTGGTTTATCACAGGATATTGAATATAGTTCCCTGTGCTATACAGTAGGACCTTGTTGTTTATCCATCCTATATATAATAGTTTACATCTGCTATTCCCACACTCCCAGTCCTTCCAGCCCCCACCCCCTCCCCCTTGGCAACCACAAGTCTGTTCTTTATGTCTGTGAGTCTGTTTCTATTTTGTAGATACGTTCATTTGTGCCATATTTTAGATTCCACATATAAGTGATATCATATGGTATTTGTGTTTCTCTTTCTGACTTCACTTAGTATGATAATCTCTAGTTGCATCCACGTTGCTGCAAGTGGCATTATTTCGTTCCTTTTTATGGCTGAGTAATATTCCATTGTATATATGTACCACATCATCTTTATCCATTCATCTGTCGATGGACATTTAGGTTGTTTCTATGTTTTGGCTACTGTGAATAGTGCTACTATGAACACATAATAGTCTCTTTTATCCTTTGTATTTCTGTGGTATCAATTGTAACATCTCCTTTTTAATTTCTGATGTTAGTTATTTGAGTCCTCTCTCTTTTTCTCTTGGTGAATCTAGCTAAAGGTCTGTCAATTTTATGTTTTCAAAGAACTGACTCTTAGTTTTTTTGATCTTTTCTATTGTCTTTGTAGTCTCTATTTTATTATTTCCACTCTGATCTTTGTTATTTCTGGAAGGGCTACATTTCTAAGTGGTCAGTTTATTTGTAACTATTTTCTTGTTATGATGATTTTGCATTTCTTTGCAAACTTATGACTATGGCAATTCAGATATAGAGCACTTTGCATGAAGAAGACTCTTAAAATCATTGTACTTTCAGATGTAGCCTAAAACTCTTCATTAGTTATAATGATATTATGAGCCAGGCTAAATAGCTGCCACAAACCATTCAGTAAAGAAGAAGGTACATCCAGCTGAAGGTAAAGAAGCAGGCATCTAGTGTGTCTGGGACAGTCCCAGCATCACACTGCCCTTCTAGATTTCTGGGAGGCTCTTGAAGTCTGAGACTTAGCCAACCACCTATCCTGACATTATCATGAAAAACACCTTTGGCAAGGAGTGGATGGGTTGATAGCCTATAACCATTATTTTTGAACCATGGCCCTTTGCAAGAAAAAATAATATATTTATAGACATATATATTAGGTAGAAACTTATCTATTAGTATCTTAATAGGTTAAAGGAGGTTTAAACTCTAAACCCTTGACGTATGCCATAAGTAAAGCTAAAAAGGCCTGGGCTATTACCCTCTTCTCACACCTGTATCCCTCCCAGCACCAAGCACAGTTCCTCAGATCTGGAATCCAGCAGGTTAACATCTAATCTTTTGTTATCTGTGGGATTCTTATTCTCTGCAAATCAACAATTCAACACTGTCATGCTCAGAGAAGCAGTCTCAATTAGGAGACCCTATAGCACCTGCATAGTGATAATAGCAAATATTACCATGTATCAGGCATCGTTCTAAGTACTTTATATGTATTAATTCATTTTATACTTACAATAGGTAGGTACTATTATTGTCCCCATTTATAGGTGGAGAAATTGAGGCACCAAGATGTTAAGTTACTTTCCCAAGATCACATAGCGAGTAAGTGGCAGAGCCAGGACTTGAACTCCTTGGTAGTCTAGGAGTCAGATTCTGTGCTCTTAATCACTACAGTATATCTGAAAATGTTCTGGAAAAGTTCTACATCAAACCTTTAATATAATTCTGGTTCTACCATGAAGTACAATCAGATACTTTGTGAATTCCCACATCTGAGCTAAGCTTTGAGCCCTTTATAAAGCGTGAAGCTGGCTGAGAGACCCGCCTCTCTGCTAGAACCTTAGTGCAGAACTGTCCAATTCATATGCCTTGGCATGCCCACTGGGAATGGGCCCAGCTACTGACCCCTCCATCCTCCTGAAGGCAATATAGGGCCTGTGCCTCCAGGACAGAGACCTCAAGCCTTAGGCAGCCTCATTCCTTTGCTCCTTAGTGAAAATATTATCATTTTTTTCTCCTGGCCATGATATTAAAAAGGTTGGGAAGCCTTGCTTTAGAGAACTATGGGAGGGTAAAAGAGAATATGTTTGGGTGGTCTTTGTTCCCTGTCATTACCTCCATATCAGAGGCATGGTAAAGGAAAGTGAGGCAGATTCATTTCTCCAGACATGACATGAGCTTTAGGGATTCCTTTCCTTTCCTTGACATAGTTACTTGGCTCAATCAGAGGGTAATGGAGAAGTCAGAAATGTCATCACTTAAGTCAGTGGTTTTTGAAGTGCAGTTCTTAGGCATCTAGGGGTCCTGAAACCCTTTCAGAGGTCCTGGAGGTCAAAACTCTGTATAATAATACTAGGATACTGTTTGCCTTTTCCACTGTGGTAACATTTGCAGTAATGGTGCAAAAGCAATGGTGGATAAAACTGCTGGTGCTTTAGCATGAATCAAGGCAATGGTACCAAACCATGTTATATTCTTCATTGCCCATGAAGAATACTTACAGTTCCACTTTAAAATGTCCTTGAAGAAGCAGTAATTAAAAATGATTAATATTGTTAAATCTCAACCCTTGAGAACATGTCTTTTTATTTTTTCTTTTAAAAAAAAATTTATTTATTTTTTGGCTGCATTGGGTCTTCGTTGCTGCATGCGGGCTTTCTCTAGTTGCGGCGAGCGGGGGGCTATGCTTCGTTGTGGTGTGCGGGCTTCTCATTGCAGTGGTATCTCTTGTTGCGGAGCACGGGCTCTAGGCGTGCAGGCTTCAGTAGTTGTGGCTCGTGGGCTCTAGAGTGTAGGGTCAGTAGTTGTGGCGCATGGGCTTAGTTGCGCCGCAGCATTTGGGATCTTCCCAGACCAGGGCTCGAACCCTTGTCGCCTACATTGGCAATCGGATTCTTAATCACTGCACCACCAGGGAAGCCCTGAGAACATGTCTTTTTTTTTAGAACATGTCTTTTTAATACTCACTGTCATGAAGGAAGTACACATAAAGCTCTTCTGCTATGTACCAAATACAGTGGCTGTCTTTAGGAAAAGCACTTGTGCAGTTGTTTGAGTTCCTAGCTAAACTAGTCACTTTTTTCTTGGAACACCATTTTCACTTGGAAGAATAAGTGACAGATAGACTACAGTTATTCAGGTTTGGCAGACATTTTCTCATAGTGTTTGACAGACATTTTCTTGAAAATGAACAAAGTATCGATAAAACTGTCACTTTAAGAAAACAACTGCAAGTATTTGTTGCCAATGATAAAAATTTGAGCAAACAAGTAAAAAATAGAATTTTGGAAAACTTGTTGCTGCCACCATGAACTTGGCACCTCTTCCCAATTCTTAAGTATTTTTTTCTGATGAGATTGATGGTGATATTAACAAATGCTAAGTTTTGGTATTGTATAATTAAATGTGTCAGCATTTAGAAGATATGTATTACTCTTTGAATGAATATTTTCCAATAACCAATGCATACTCTTACAAAATCATGCATGATGAAGGTCTATTTAAAATGCAAGAAAGACTAATAATGGATTTTAATATAACAGAATTAAAAAAATACACTAATATTGTTTCAGACTCTACATTGCAACTATTATTTTAAAAATTACTTCTTGTCAAGTTTTTAAAAAATTTTAAATAGACTATATTTTAGAAGTTTTAAGCTTACAGAAAAATTGAGGAGGTAGTCCTGAGAGTTTCCATATACTCCCAAATCCAACTTCCCCTGTTATTAACATCTTACATTAGTATGGTATATTCATTACAATTAATGAACCAATATTGATATGATTAACTAAAGTCCATATATTATTCACACTTTCTTAGTTTTTACCCCGTATCCTTTTTCTGTTCCAGGATCCCATCCAGGATACCACATTACCTTTAGTTATCTTGCCTCCTTAGATTCCTCTTGGTCGTGACAGTTTCTCAGACTTGCCTTGTTTTTGATGACCCTGACAGTTTTGAGGAATACTGGTCATTTATTTTGTAGATTGTCCCTCAAATGGGATTTGTCTGATGTTTTTCTCATGATTTGACTGGAATTGTGGGCTTTGGGAGGAAGATCACAGAGGTTAAGTGCTATTTTCATCAGATCATATCAAGGGTACCTATTATCAACATGACTTATCACTGTTGATGTTAACCTTGATCACACTTGTCTGAGGTAGTATTTGTCTCCACTACAAAGTTATTCTTTTCCCCCTCTTTCCATAGTGAGCTCTTTGGAAGGAAGTTCTTGTTGAGTTTTCATGTAGCAGCAAAGAAGAAAATCCACAATTATCTAACAAGGCTGTTAAAATACTTTTCCCTGGGCTTCCCTCTTGGTGCAGTAGTTGAGAGTCTGCCTGCCGATGCAGGGGACACGGGTTCGTGCCCTGGTCCGGGAGGATCCCACATGCCTCAGAGCAGCTGGGCCCGTGGGCCATGGCTGCTGGGCCTGTGCGTCCGGAGCCTGTGCTTCGCAACGGGAGGGGCTGCGGCAGTGAGAGGCCCGTGTACCACAAAAAAAAAAAAAAAAAACTTTTCCCTTTTCCAACTACATACTTGTGTGAGGCTAGATTTTCTTATATGATTCAACCAAAGCAACATATCACAATAGTTTGACTGTAGAAGCAGGTATGAGAATTCTACCATCTTCTATTATGCTAGACATTAAAGAGATTTGCCAAAAGTATAAAACAATGCTACTCTTCTTACTATTTTCATTTTAGAAATATAATTATTTTCATTAAAATGTTATTTCTGTTAACTTTATGGGTTGAGTATAATGGTTTTATCATTGTTTTTTAAATAAATTAATAAATATTTTTAAATTTTCTCAGTTTTTATCTCTAATACAGTAACTATTGGGAGATATAACCCACATAAGCAAAAGCTCATGGGTTCCTCAGTAATTTTTAAGAGTGCTAGGGGCTCCTGAAACCAAAAAGTTTGAGAACTACTTTCTTTAGAGTTAAATTTCTGTGGACCTAAAACGAAAGTACCCTATTCAAAGAAAGCAGGCCAAAACTAAATTCTAAAGGCTTAACGAGTATACTGACTATACCTAAATTTTTCTTATTGAGAAATGTAATTTTTACACCTGCAGAAAATTGTTTCCTCAACTGATAACTGTGCTCACAACTAACTGTTTGCAAGAGTAGTTTGTTATTTGTGTCTTAAAAATAATGACAGGTAGCCAGGTGTGTTTGTAAAAAGTCTGAGCAGAAAAATATACCAGTTGATGCAGATGCATGGGTGTATACATTGTTCATTATCAACTTTTTGTTCATTAGCTTTCTTCTTTGGTTCTTAGTATTCAAGGAATGGAGATCCATCAGATATGTGTTTTGGCTTTCAACTGTCTGTTAGTCTTTATTATATCATATCAGTTTGTATATTGTTAGACTTATCGAACTGTATCGAATAGAATCCTTGGGGGAGTTGCTAAAAGACATTTCCCTTCTCTTTCTCTGTTCTGTCTCTATTTCATTTCATGTATTCCAAATGAAACCACTGATTGGGAACTACTTCTGGTTTGTGTACTTGGTACACTCTCAGTAAATACTAAAGGATGAATAGCTTTTATCTCTACTATTTGGCCAAGAGTCAAGGCTGATGGTGTTTGAATGCCAATGGTGGTGATTAGCATCAGGGAATAAGGGCATTAATCACCAGAGCTGAGGCAGCCCAGGAATCTCCTTAGCCCTTTACCTTCCCAGCAGCAAAACCATTCTGGTAGCATTGCTGATCCGTGTGTGTCCTTTTCCCAAATATTCTGACCTCTGGTAATACCTTGTGCAAATAAGGCAGTCTGCTAGCCTGGCTAAATCATAGGGAACAGGTAGGGCAGAAGTGAGGTAGCAAAGAGCTTAGTATAGAATGGGTCAGATTCTTGAAGGGTAGAATGTGAATCCAGTCAAAAATGAGTCCTAAGTCTTTCTTTCCTTTGTCTTTCCCTGTCCTCATTCCTGGTCAGCCCTTAAGCTAAAGAGTCAGTCTTGGTGTAGAAAGGCACCTTGAAAGCCATCTTATCTAACCATTCAACTAATCCTGAATCCTCCCTACAAACCCATGCTTGCCTTGCTGTGCCAGTTTGAGGGGTACAGTTAAATGTGTGAGAAGGAATATAGGGCATATGCAGTAAGATGTCAAATTTCAACATACATCTTGGAGCCAGCTGTTTCATATTGGCCCTCCGAATTATAAAGAAGGTTTTTGGAATAAAACCTCATAATAGACCTATACCATAATTTGATTTAAAAAGTTAAGGTGTATACAAGTAACTTTTTTTTTTTTTTCTTTTTTTTGTGGTACGTGGGCCTCTCACTGTTGTGGCCTCTCCCGTTGCGGAGCACAGGCTCTGGACGCACAGGCTCAGTGGCCATGGCTCACGGGCCCAGCCGCTCCACGGTATGTGGGATCTTCCCGGACCGGGGCATGAACCCATGTCCCCTGAATCGGCAGGTAGACTCTCAACCACTGCGCCACCAGGGAAGCCCTATACAAGTAACTTTTAACCTGAATTTACATAATTATCCTGAAATTCTGTAAATGAAAGAAAAAGAATTCTCTATAAGTTTAGAAGTTAGACTGAAGGATCAGTTTTTACTAATTGTTGATGATGATTTGTCTCTTCCAGGGAAATAACTATATATTGGGTTAAAATTGTTATGTTTTTTGTGTTTATTATTTTAAAGGAAAAAGGACTTTAAGAGAAATGCCCATTAAAAAGGGGCTAGATTAGGACTTCCCTGGTGGCTCAGTGGTTAAGGATCCGCCTGCCAATGCAGGGGACACGGGTTCGAGCCCTGGTCTGGGAAGATCCCACATGCCACGGAGCAACTAAGCCCGTGTGCCACAACTACTGAGTCTGTGCTTTAGAGCCTGTGAGCCACAACTACTGAGGCAGCGTGCTGCAGCTACTGAAGCCTGCGTGCCTAGAAGCCCGTCCTCTGCAACAAGAGAAGCCACTGCAACGAGAAGCCCGCGCACTGCAACGAAGAGTAGCCCCTGCTCGCTGCAACTAGAGAAAGCCCACGCTCAGCAACGAAGACCCAACGCAGCCAATAAGTAAATAAATAAATAAATAAATTTTATACTAAAAAAAGGGGGGGCTAGATTAGAAGTTAGAAAACTGTGGCCACTTAAAATAATTGTGGTCATTTCCATGATAAAAAGGGAGATGAGAAGAATCTGAAGGAATGGAGAAAAGCTGGGTGGAGAGAGTGCCTTCCAAGTTTCTTCACATGGGAAGTTTTCTGTTGCAGGACTCATTGTGAGTCTAAGTAGTCTTGCTCAGCTTCTGTTCCCAAACTGGGGTGAGAACAGCTCCTTAGCTGATGCAGCGAATATGGCAACAAAAATTTTAAGCTCTGCAGGCCATGGACTTCTCAGACTCAGCTGCCTGTAACTTCTCTAAGGGAGAAAATTTGCTTTCATTTTCTTGAATATATTTATGTTGTGCTGCTAACTGAAGCGATTTAAAAATGTATTTGTCATACAGAGTGAAGTAAGTCAGAGAAAAACAACTATCATGTAATATTGCTTTTATGTGGAATCTAGAAAAATGGTACAGATGAACTTATTTGCAAAGCAGAAATAGAGACAGAGAAGCAGAAGGAGAGAACAAACTTGTGGATACCAAGGCGGGGAAGGGGGGTGGGTGAGATGAATTGGGAGACTGGGATTGACATATATACACTACTATGTATAAAACAGATAACTAATGAGAACCTTCAGTATAGCACAGGGAGCTCTACTCAATGCTCTGTAGTGACCTAAATGGGAAGGAAATCTAAAAAAGAGGGGATATATGTATACATATAGCTGATTCACTTTGCTGTACAGCAGAAACTAACACAACATTGTAAAGCAACTATACTCCAATAATTAAAAAAAAAAAAATGTATCCAGTCCCTATAATGGGGAGAAGTTGCCTCAGAATTCCCAGGGGACCTCAAGGGAAGAGTCAGTGTGCTAAGAACTGTATACCTTCAACATGTCCTCTTTCTTAGGAATAAAATTATTTTGAGAATCAGAGCTAGTAGTAGGCGCAACTCCTCATATTCCTCTCAAGACCTCTTCTACTCTAGGAAGGCATGACAAACTAATATTTAATATTTGCTTTGGTCTTTGGGAGGAATGTGTCTGTCTGCTCAGACAATGATTAAGAAGTATGAATTAAAACTTTAAAAATTAAAGTGGTCATTGGACTTACCTGGTGGTGCAGTGGTTAAGAATCCACCTGCCAATGCAAGGGACACAGGTTCGAGCCCTGGTCTGGGAAGATCCCACATGCCGTGGAGCAACTAAGCCCGTGTGCCACAACTACTGAGGCTGCACTCTAGAGCCTGCGAGCCACAACTACTGAGCCCACGTGCCACAACTACTGAAGCCCACGCGCATAGAGCCCATGCTCTGCAACAAGAGAAGCCACTGCAATGAGAAGATGGCGCACTGCAATGAAGAGTAGCCCCTGCTCGCCACAACTAGAGAAAGCCCAAGGGCGGCAACGAAGACCCAACACAGCCAAAAAAAAAAAAAAATTAAAGTGGTCATTAACTTTGTAAAATGAGAGTTTTAAAAAAGAATTTAAAGTACGTGATCTCACTTGGCTTTTAATAACACATGTATCACAGCCCTAAATAATTATTGGGAATAGTTCTCTAAACAGAAGACCTATACAATGAGATGATGGGTAAAAGGTTGAGAAAATCTAGGCCAATCAATTAACATGACTATGAAACACTTTAAAAGTACCTGCTTGATTTTTAAAAAAGCTTAACACTGATGACTTTTCTAATGCTAACTTCCAACTGGCTTGATTTTTTTTTAATAGAAAAATGTTTTAATCAAGTAATTGTTCGATCTGTAATTTTTAAGTTTTTCTGTTTGTCCTCATAAAGTACATGATTTGATATACTCCATAGTACCTTCCCCTAGATTAGATCAGTTACTCAGAATTATAATTAATAATTAATTAAAGTAATTAAAGTAATTAATAATTACTACATTGCTAGTTAGAATATTCAATAAGGTACATCTCACTAGATATATTATTACTTTGAGATGTATTTTATAGAAAAAAGTTTGAGAATTATTAGAATATACTGTTTTGTTTCTTAAAATAACTTGTGAAGATACTGTGGAGTCAGGCAAAAGATTTTGAGAAAAAAAACTAGAAGTGAGGTATAGTGTTAAGAAATCATAAGATTGCCATGTGTTTTAGGGTGTGGACTAGGAAAAAAAAGCACAATGTGAGAACTGTGAGTTCAGTTTTATTTGGGGACTTACTGAGGACTATAGCCCAGGAGACAACCTCTCAGATAGCTCTAAGGAACTGCTCCAAAGAGGTAAGGGGTAGATCAGTATATATACGATTTTGGCAAAGAGGATACGTGCAATCAAGCATACATCAAGGTTGCTGCTAGTAATGAGGAGCAGATGTCTCCATTAACGATTTTAGTGCTTTTCTAAGTATGAGAAGATGCAAGAAATTGAGTAAAATCTATCTGAAAATATCTATGTGCAGGCCTGTTCTGCCAGTTTTCCCAGAGCATAGAGTGCCTCCTTCCTGATCTCCACCCTGAACTCCTTTCAGGGTGTGTTAAAGGTCCGTGACTACCTTGACTAGTGACTTCATTCTTGTAGAACCAGATGGTAAGCAACATTATTTGTTGTCAAGGATCAAGTATTACTTAACTCTTTTATCTTTTATTGTTAATCAAGAAATATATGTTATGTAAGATTTCCCTCCCAAGACTGCTACAATGATTCAGTGGTCAGCAACTATTTAAGTGCTTCCATATCTGTATGCCATTATGTTATGAAGAATATAAAAGGAGTGAAAGAAGTTTTTTCAAAGAGTTTACAATTTAGTAAATGAAATAACATGAACCAAATACCAAACAATGCAGTAGAGTGGAAAGAGGCCCAATTGAATCAAGAAATATGAATCTGAATCATTACTGACACTATGTAGCTGAATGGCCTTAGGCAGGTCACTTAACCTCTCTGGGTCCAGGTACCTCATCTGTAAAATGCATGATGTGATCAGCTAGTTTCTGTCACTCCTTTCAGCTGTAATGGTATTTTAAAGAGCTGTGCTCCCTAGTTAAATACATTATTATGAGTGCATCAGGAGTTAAAGGTAAGGATAATAAGGATTGGGAAGGCTCTGAGGAGACATGAGATTTAAGGAGGAAAATAATCTTGCTTGAAAGGTGAGTAGAATTTAGACAAGCAGAGTGAAGGTATTTCAGCCATGATCTGAAGCCAAGCACCAAATGTTTCAGGAGGAAGAGAAGAAACTTGCCTAATAAGAGCAGAGTGCATGTTGGAGAGAAAAGGGAAGAATGAAAATCCTAGACAGATTCGCCATAAAATCAGGCAGCGAAGTATAGACTTCTTACCCTGATCCACAGGGTACATCTACAGAGGTTTTGAGCAGGAACATGGTACATAAAGTAATGTTTTAGGAAAATTAATGGGGCAGTAAACTCTAGGAAAGGTTGTAACTTTGACCAGCATGTTCTAGTGGATCAGCAAATAGTATCTCCTCTTGGGAATGTCATCCTTTTAGGAAGGAAACTTGCTAAATAAATAAACCAACGTGCTAGATATTTGTTTAAGTAACCTTTAAAGCAGGATAACAGGGACTTCCCTGGCAGTGCAGTGGTTAAGACTCCATGCTTCCACTGCAGGGGGTGTGGGTTTGATCCCTGGTCCGGGAAGTAAGATGCCACATGTCCTGTGGTCAAGGAAGGAAGGGAGGGAGGGAGGGAAAGAAAGAGAGAGAGGGAGGAAGGGAGGGAGAAAGGAAGGAAGGAAGGGAGGGAGGGAGGGAAACAGGGTAACAGAGAGAGCCCTACCCATTTTATATTTTATGTCCCTTTTCCCCAGTCATTCAGTAGATGTTTACCGAGTACAGTAGTCCCTCTTTATCTGTGGTGGATACCTGAAACCATGGATACTATTAAGCCTATATATACTATTGTTTTTCCTATACATACATAACTATGATAAAGTTTAACTTATAAATTAAGCATAGTAAGAAATTGACAATAAATAATAATAAAATAGCTTAATTATAACTATACTATAATAAAAGTTATGTGAATGTGGTCTCTCTCTCTCAAAGTACCTTATTGTACAAATTTAATTCCTTTTCCATCTTAACTAGGCACTTATCATGCACTGTGGCTGTAACTTTTTCAGTTTGAGGTGCAAGAGCAAAGTTAGCATGAATTTCTTTTTCCTTCACAATATTCCAGATAGAAGATTCATTCTTACTGTAGATCTTAGCAACCTCAGCATACGGTTTTTTTCTTTCCTTATTAAGTCGAGAACTTTTACCTTTTCACTTAAAGGAAGCACTTTACGGTTTCTCTTTGGCGTATCCGAATTGCCAGCATTACTCCTTTTGCACTTTGGGGCCATTATTAAGTAAAATAGAGGTTACTTCAACATAAGCACTGGGATACCAAGAGAGTCGATCCAATACCTGAGATGGCTACTAAGTGACTAATGGCGGGATACCCTGGACAAAGGGGAGATTCACATTCTGAATGGGACCGTACAAGATTTCATCACACTGCTCATGTGTGCAATCTAGAATTTCACAAATTGTTTATTTCTGGAATTTTCCATTAAAAATTTTCTGACCAGCGTTCACCACAGGTAAGTGAAACCATGGAAAGTGAGACCTACTGTACTTAATGGAAAGCTGGCATAGTTCTAGGTGCTATAGGGGGTAACAAGATGAATTAAGAGTCAGTCACCATAGTTAGTCTTAATTTAGAGGAGAAAACGTGACTAGTATATAGATCACCAGAATGTGAGACAGATTATAATTAGTACCACAGGATCTGTGTGACCGGAATGCTGTGGGTAGTAAAGAGGAAGTGAGCCTTGAAGGCTGGATGGTTGGAGACTCGGCTGGTGCAGGGGAGAGGAAGAAGTGGTGGTTGTTTGGTTGTTCAAGGGTAAGGGATCATGAGGGCAACTTTTGTGACCTCTTCCTCCTCTGAGGTTTTATGTTTCTATGAGAAACACAGAGGTAGGAAATTACAGAGTATGTTTAGAGACTTGAAGACTCTGGAGGATCCTACTTCCATTAATGACAGAGTAGCTCCTATTTGACCAACCCACCTATAGATCACAATTGTAACTCTGGACAAATCTAAAAAACAATTATCTGGAAGGCATTATTGAGCAACCAAAAGCAGGGAGAAAGTGGAACACTATCCACACATGGAAGAAGAGATTGATACCGATGAATTCTTATTTTTGTCATTTTTTGCCTGAGAGCAGATCACAGTTGGCTTCTTATGGGATATTTAAAAATAGTTGGAAACCTGCAGTATTCCTGACTTGAGGCATCAGAGGAGAGTGACCATAGCAGCTAGAGAATAAGAGGAGAAATTATGGAAAGGAGAGAAACACAGAGAAAGAGCCCAACATTCTTCATATAAACTCTGCCTAAATCTTGGGCTGAACTATATATGTACAACTAAGGCTAAAAAAAAATTGAACAGATTTCAGTCACTGCCCATCACAGAGGAGACAGAGTTTGGAGTGTGAGACTAGCTAGGTTAATTACCTGCTAAAATAGCAACAACAACAAAATCAATATACTTTGGTGGAATATAAAAGAATCCCAAGTCTCTGCAACATATCATTCACAATATCCAGAATACAACCCAAAATTCCTAGATGTGAGCAGACACAGGAAAATCTGACCCATTTTAAAAGAGGAAAAGGTAATTAACAGAAACTGACCCTGAAATGACACAGATGTTGGAAATAGAGGCAAAGATTTTAAAGTAGCTTTTATATCTATACTCAGGGATATGAAGGAAATATATACTGGAATTGAATGAACAAATAGGAAATCTTAGCAGAGGAATTGAAACTATAAAAAGGAACCAAATGGAAATTCTAACACTAAAAATTAAAAATTCTAGACTTAAAAATTTTTAAGTTCACTATATATACTTAACACTAATTGCAGATGATTGGAAAGTTGGTGCACTTAAAGATAGATAATAGAAATTATGCCATCTGAAAAACAGAAAACAATAAAAAAAAATTAACAAAGTCTCATGACTTAAGAAACTTTATCAAAAGGTTTAACTCATGTGTCATGGAGTCCCAGAAGGAAAAGGAAGAAAGTGGGACAGAAAAAATTTTTTAAAGAAAATGGCTGAAATTTAGTAAAAGATGTAATTTTACAGATTCTAGAAGCTCAAAAAACTTCTAGCAGATACAAAGAAAATCACTCCTAGGCACATCATGGTCAAACTGTTGAAAACCAAAGATAAAAAAAATTTCAAAGCAGTTAGAGGAACAACGATATCATTAAGGACTGACTTCTCATTGGAAGCGATGGAGACCTGAAAACAGTACAACATCTTTAAAGTGCTGAAAGGAAAAAACTGACAATCCAGAATTCTCTATGTAGAGGACTTAAGAGTCATGGCTGGAACTTCGATTATGCGTGGGAGAGTGGTGTGTACTCAGGCAGGATAGAAGGGTTGAAGTCAGTGTAAAGGGGTTTGCATATCAGGTAGTAGAGTTTGGATTAGAACCTTCATCAGCATAAAATAAACTAGTCATTATTTTTTAACAGATCTGTATTGGATAATCTGGCAAGATTGGCACTGCTACTACCACATGTGGAGCCTTGTGTGCATTAGATAAAGCCACCCGTGAAGATGGGCATGGACCTAAGTAAGCAAGTCCTGCCTTTATGTGGAAAAAAGTGTGCCCCTTCCTCTAGGTAGATGCTGCCCCTCATCAGGGTGCATGGCTTAGCAAACAGCATGGACTGGATTTCAGTTCCTAATTGCCCCCTCAACCAGGGACGTAAGCCAAATTTACATGATTGGAAAGAACAGATGGATATGAGAGAAATCTATGGGATTGGATGTAGAGGGGTCTCAGGTTCAAGGCAAGTCAGAGAGCTCTGACGTTTTCAGTTTGGGTGACCAGAGGAACAGCAGAACCCTTAACAGAAATACCAGAGGTAAGAGAAGAACTCTTACGAACAATTGGAAGTCTAGTATGGAAGATATAGACCTGGAAGATATTTATAGAGATGTGTTAGTTTGGAGCCTAAAGGGGTCAGTGAAGTCACCTGAACTGACATAGAAAAAGGAAGAGATGATGGGTAGGGGTGGGGTAGGAAAATGTGTTATCATGAGAATCAGTAGAAGGAAACAGAGCCAATGTACTACCGTAGATGAATCAAAGGTACAGTAGGAGCAATAAAATTTCCCACCATTTTATTGAATTTTTAAAAATGGAAGTAATTTACTAGATTGGTAACATTTTAGGATTTGGATGTTACTTTGTAGAAAGTCTAACAGGAGTATATAACAAACAACCTAATCTTACTGCTTTCAGCTTTAATGTATGTAAAAAACTGTGTAAACAGCAAAATATTATATTCTCAGCTTCTTTCCTGAACTTTCTGCATTTCCCTATCATGTCGTAATACAAATCTGAATTGTTAAATATTCACATCATTCTGGATTGCTGCAGCCCTTGCAATACATTTTCTAATCTCCCCCTTCAGTGCTTTACTAAAGCCAGTGATGGTTTGCTTTTCTCAGACTTCTTCTGTCTTCACCAAATTCCATTTAATTCCATGTTTATGAAATAGATTTCTACTTTCCTACACTGGGCAAATTCCCTCTCCATTGAAAACCTACCTTCTCTAAGAATACTGCTCTCTACATTTAGTACTGTGTAACTGATAGGTGTTCAGTGCATAATTGTTAACTAACAAAATTAAGAGGCACTGCTGTTTATTATTTGAAGTTCTTACTGACATGTTATTTCCCTGATTCTGTTTTACCACCTATCTAAAGGAAACTAAATAACAAAATAAGCTTTAAAAAGAAATAGAGAAAGGTAATTTTAGTGTGTATTTATTTATACCTTACTTGATTCCAAAAAGCATTTTGTATGTATGTGTACCCATATGTATACAAAGACACCCACATACATACACAAATAGAATTAAATAGACTTTTTAAAAAATTAGAGCAAAGGGAAAATAGAGAAAAGTTGAAAGACAAGAAAAGTTAATATATATCAATCCATATCATAAACTTCTACAAAGTTCTTAAAATTGAAAAATTAAATCAACACTTAGCCTCCCTCCAGCCAGAGAGGGGAAAGGATAGCCTCCCTCCAGCCAAAGAGGGGAAAGGATACTTAGTAAGTTAGAAGATAAAAGCAAGTTAG